>NW_027663796.1:0-124000 GCF_964034855.1 Anser brachyrhynchus | reverse complement strand
AACTGGGACGGTGATTGTGCACCTCAAAGACTGGTCAGCCCCTAGGAAGTAATGGCTGCATTCAGAGGCGGGGAAGAAGAAAAAACAGGTTCAACAAAAAGAGCAAAGATCAGCCACGCTTCTCACGGCATCTGCCTTTGCAAAGGCAAGTGCCCTTCAAAGCCCACAGACATCGTGTCAGCTCCTTCAACTGGCTGCCAGCCTGCGACTTGCCACCCGCAGAGCATGAATGCCATCACCTTGGCAATTCAGGAAATCATTAGGTAACATTCCCTAGTCTCAAAGACAGATTCTGTAGCCGGATAAATCACCATTGGAAATCGGGTAAAACAAGAGTTTTACTTGAAAGCCTATGAGCAAGAAGTGTAAGCTGAAATGCAGAATTTCTTCAGAACTTTGCTGTGACACTGTGCCAAGCCGTGAGGTCACAACACCTCTCCGTGATGCTGCGAGGGCCATGAGGTCCCAACGCTGCTCCGTGACACCGTGAGGGCTGCAAGGTCACAATAGCTCTCGGTGATGCAGTGCTGGGCCGTGAGGTCCTGACACCCCATTGTGACGCTGGGTCAGGCCACAGGCACTGCTCCGCACCGGTCCTGACAGCAGCACTAGCTGCAGCTGCAGCGGCGGTGGTGGAAGCATGGTGCGAGTGTGGGGAGCCACGGCCCCTGCCTGCGTCCTCTTCCTCCTCCTGGTGGCCCTGTGTGCCTGGGGTGCCCAGGCTGCGCCATGGCGACCACCGGGAGCAGGTGGGTGGGCAGGGCCGGGGCCAACACCAAACCCTGGGCGGCATGGTGCTGCGCGGCACGCATATGGATGGAGGGGACGGGGACGGGATAGCAGCAGGGCCGGGCGGGCACCGCGGGCAGGGGGCAGGCAGGAGGCAGAAGCCCCGCAGGGTGGCACGGTGGGGCCGTGGCTGCTGCGGGGTTGTTTCCTGCCGGGGGGGCCGTGAGTGGCGCTGGGGCCGAGAAGCCTGGGTCTGAGCCCCTGTGGGGCTGAGGCCGCTGGCCCCTCTTGGGAAACTTCCACCTGCATCTTTGTCCCGTGACATTGCCTCAGCCCCCTCAGTCACTGCAGGGTGCTGGGGAAGAGGGAGAGCACAGCATGCCATGGCAACTTCTCTCATCTCTGCTTGATTTTAGATGATGATGGTGTTGCTTCTCCATATCCAGCTTCTCAGCTGGATCATGGTTTGGAGCCTCAGGAGGATCCCCGAGGTACGTTGCGAGTGTGCTTCCTTGAAGGAAGATGGCTAATGGGCTGTAATAGTTTATTCAGGGTCTTCCAAGTGCGTTTGTGCCTTGAGGGGGCTTGCACAAATGAGCCCTGAATATTTCTTCACTTGGAGAGATGCCACCCCTGCCCCTCTCCACAGAGAGGGAAGAACCCAGGCTTTTCTTCCTATTTGGGCCATGTCATTACCTGAGCCCCAGCCAGTGCCTCCCGGTCACTGAGGAAGAGGCAGGCCCCAAGAGGCAATGGAAGCTCCCCTTACCTGTGTCTGATCCCACTTGTGCCCACAGGCAGTACTGGTCAAGTGCCTCCATGGAATCCTGCTCCTGAGCCTGCCAGTATGGGTCCCACAGGTGGTAAGTTGTCCGTGTTCATTTCCTTGCTGTTTGTTAACGGTCTGTTGAGCTAGCTCAGCAAGGGTTCAGCTGCTCACTGGCCAGGGGGCTTCTCCATGACAAACATGGATGATCATTTTTCCCGGGGTCTGCACGCTCCCCCTGCAGTGGGGTCTTCCTTTGTGTCCAGCAGAGATCTTCCCGTAAGAAACACCTGAGGGGCCACACCTTTGGCGGCATGCTCCCTGCGGGGTGTTGCGCACAGCCTGGAGAGAGGATTTGGGAAGAGGCCAAGAGGGAGCCTCCAGCTCAGCAGGCCCCTTTGCGGCTTTGGAAATCCTGGCTCGTGTCTGGGTCCCACATCCTTGCCTGAGCCCCCTCCAGTCGCTGCAGGTCACTAAGGAAGAGGTAGATCACACCATGCAAGGGGAATGTTTCTCTTCTGTGCTTGATTGCAGCAGTTCTCGTAGGCTCTGGCTACTCGACACCTCAGCCTGATGTGGACCACGAGCCTCAGGTTAATCTGCCAGGTAAGTCAGCGGAAGGAAGGAGCATCTAGGTGCTGCAGAGCCAGCAGGCACCTTGCGCTTGAGTTGAGACCTGGGGTGGGCACGGGGAGGGCCCTTCTCCGGGCGGCTCCACGCATGCTTAGTTTGTACCAGCACGGTGCCACTGCAGGCACCCAGCAACTGTTTGCAAGATGCTCTTGAGTGGCAGGGAGAGACGAGTACCATGGAGCAGTCCCCTCTTTGAACTGCATTCTCTGTCACTCTGGTCAGAAGGAGTATGTTGACGTAGTTCACAGGAGGGACTCCACTTGTGTTTACAGATGGGACCGAAGGCAAAGGTGATCCAGGTTCCCAGATGGGTTCCAGGACTGAAGCTCTGGGAGATGGCCTGGGTAAGTTGTGGCTTTTGACTTCCTTTGAGAGCTGCCAGTTCAAAGCCCAAACGTCAGCCAGGCATCTCTGCAGGTGGGAGGGTATAGACCGGCACGTGTGTGTGCCCTGTCAAGGCACGAGCCCTGGTATGCTCTCCTACTGAGCTATTGATGTAGATGGCGCTGGGACAGAAACTTCTCACGGGTCTTTGGTTGCAGAAGTGTCCCCAGGGAGGGCTTTGCCAGATCCTCGGCTGCTTCCGGCGCTGGAGCCCAGCTGGTATCCCAGGGGTGGGTAGTCATTTCACTGACTTCACAAACTAAGCCCTGGTTCTCCAAATTGCACTGGTGCCAAAGTTAACTTCCTACTTTCTCTTCAGGTCCTCTAAGAGCAAAGGACAATGCTGAAATAAGAAAATCTTCCCCAACATCCTCTGACATCGTAGAGGATATCATAAAGGAGTTAAAGGAGGCAGCACCTGGTGGGTATATTTCTCTCTGTCCGCCATAAGACTTGGGAAGGTGAGGTTCTAAATCCATGTGTGGACACACCGTAACCTGCACAGCAGGAAGGGATGGATCAGAGCGGAGACACTCAATTTCACACCTAGCAGGCACTGGTGAGCCTCAGAGAAGGCCGAGAGCCTCTGCTGCCGCTTGTGGGTCACGCCGTGTCCCAGGGGCAGCTGCTAGCCCAGCATTACCATTACTGGTCCGAGCTGTTCCGTGCAAACATTGGTATCCAGCCAGCAGCAAAGGGCTTCTGCTGAACTTGTGTTCAGCTCCCGCACAGCGCTGCTTGCAGCTGGGCGAGTTCAAGGCAGGAGGCACATCCCAAGCAGTGCTTGCTGTCCCCTGAGCAGGGAGACACATGTCACCAGAGGGAAGAGCACCCTTGGGCAGAGGAGGGAAAGCGCAGGCAGATTTGGGGCAGCGGCTGGGATCGAAGCAGCCCAGCCCAGCCCTCTCGTTCTCCTTGATGTCTGAGGATTCTCGGTGACAGCCTGCAGGCAGGGGCGAGTTCAAGCTGCACATCCAGCTTGATGCCCGACCCCTAACTTGTAGGAGCTGAAAGGAAAGGCACTTACCTCAGTCTCAGCTGATTTAGCTGTCCACTTCTAGTTGGGTTTCAAATGACTTGGCCAAACGTCTTGGGATGGAGTCAGCATAATGGGATGGACATGCTTCTCAGAAGGGCTGTTCCTGCCTCTGAACTGGATGCAGCTTTTTTATGTCCTCTTTGAAGGCACGAATTGAGCGTCATCTTGCAGTGTACCAAAAATGCACTATGTGCGATGTGAACAAGAAGATCTCCTGCAATCTCCTGGTCTCGCAGCAGGCCAGATTTTGCTGTCTGTGCTGGTAGACTGCCAGGAGTCGAACACTTAGATTTTTCTTTGTGAATGACATGTTGTTTGGAGTAGTGAGTACCTCCCCCAGAAGCCCAGGCCGTAGCTTCTAAACTTTAGGGATGTCTTTTGAGAAGCACTACCTTCCAAAGATACCGTCCTCGAAAGGAGGAGCAGTTCCTTATAGTCACACTGTCCTGCTTTCTTTCTAAAGGGCTGGTTAGAGAGACTGTGCCGAAGGAGGTGCTTTGGCAACGAAGCGGTCGCAGGCTGCCGCTCCCTGGCAAAAGAA
This sequence comes from Anser brachyrhynchus, assembly GCF_964034855.1. NCBI lineage: Eukaryota > Metazoa > Chordata > Aves > Anseriformes > Anatidae > Anser > Anser brachyrhynchus. Next base: position 119,908 of record NW_027663796.1, on the reverse strand, counting down.
CAGAGGCAATGAAGTCAACTGCCACACGAGGTAAAGGCTGTTTCTTGGTCATCCGCTGTCACCAGCCAGAACCAGCATGCGTGTGCAGGTTCTTGCCCTGGTACCCGCTCTTGCAGCTCATGTCAGCAGCCAAACCCAAGAGTGTCAGTAGGCAGCAAGTGTTGCAGAGGAAGGCAGGAGTGGCTCCCTGAGGATGGCTGTCTTCCCCGGGCTGTGACAGCATGTGACAGCAGTGCAGCGGAGAGACGCTCACAAAGCTCTGTGGCTGTGGTTAGAGAGGGGTCACCCCCCAGCGCACCAAGTTCCCAGGGATTTTGGAACTTTGCTCTTGGGGGAACGAGGCCGTCAGAAGCCCATTGAGCAGACGATGGGAAACGGGACCCCTCCTGTGAGCTGAGGCCCAGAGTGATGCCCTGACCCAGTGAAAACGGGGCACTGCCATAGAGCTACTGATGTAGGTGTCGATGTGACAGAAACTTCTCACGGGTCTTTGGTTGCAGAAGTGTCCCCAGGGAGGGCTTTGCCAGATCCTCGGCTGCTTCCGGCGCTGGAGCCCAGCTGGTATCCCAGGGGTGGGTAGTCATTTCACTGACTTCACAAACTAAGCCCTGGTTCTCCAAATTGCACTGGTGCCAAAGTTAACTTCCTACTTTCTCTTCAGGTCCTCTAAGAGCAAAGGACAATGCTGAAATAAGAAAATCTTCCCCAACATCCTCTGACATCGTAGAGGATATCATAAAGGAGTTAAAGGAGGCAGCACCTGGTGGGTATATTTCTCTCTGTCCACCATAAATCTTGGGAAGCTGACGTTCTAAATCCATGTGTGGACGCACCGTAACCTGCACAGCAGGAAGGGATGGATCAGAGCGGAGACACTCAATTTCACACCTAGCAGGCACTGGTGAGCCTCAGAGAAGGCCGAGAGCCTCTGCTGCCGCTTGTGGGTCACGCCGTGTCCCAGGGGCAGCTGCTAGCCCAGCACTACCATAACTGGTCCAAGCTGTTCCGTGAAAACTTTGGTATCCAGCCAGCAGAAACTGGCATGTGCTTGCAACTGTGCCCAGAATATGGTTCAAGGAGGAGCAGTTCCTTATAGTCACACTGTCCTGCTTTCTTTCTAAAGGGCTGGTTAGAGAGACTGTGCCGAAGGAGGTGCTTTGGCAACGAAGCGGTCGCAGGCTGCCGCTCCCTGGCAAAAGAACAGAGGCAATGAAGTCAACTGCCACACGAGGTAAAGGCTGTTTCTTGGTCATCCACTGTCACCAGCCAGAACCAGCATGCGTGTGCAGGTTCTTGCCCTGGTACCCGCTCTTGCAGCTCATGTCAGCAGCCAAACCCAAGAGTGTCAGTAGGCAGCAAGTGTTGCAGAGGAAGTCAGGAGTGGCTCCCTGAGGATGGCTGTCTTCCCCGGGCTGTGACAGCAGTGCAGCGGAGGGACGCTCACAAAGCTCTGTGGCTGTGGTTAGAGAGGGGTCACCTCCCAGCGCACCCAGTTCCCAGGGATTTTGGAACTTTGCTCTTGGGGGAACAAGGCCGTCAGAAGCCCACTGAGCAGACAATGGGAAACGGGACCCCTCCTGTGAGCTGAGGCCCAGAGTGATGCCCTGACTCAGTACAGATGGGGCACTGCCTCACTGGCACTCCTGGGCTCCCGAATTTTGTTCAGTTTTGTCCCTAAGGCTCCGAGTGTGCCTCGAGCAGCGAAGGTGGGCAAGCGCCTAAGAACTTTGAGAACTCCAAAGAGCTGGGGGAGCAAACCTGAGACACTGGGCTCTCAGCATTATGGCAGGGAAAACAAAGGATGGAGGGAAAACAAAGCTGAGAGGCAAAAGGGAGGCTCCAGAGTGCCTTGAGTTGCAGTGCCTTTGGCAGATTCCCCAGCTTCTGCTGAACCTCAGGAAGCATTGCGGCCTGAGGATTTTCACTTGCTCAAAGATGCTAACCAAATGAAACAGAACACTTCCTGGCAATGTCAGACCTCCTGTGAGATTACCAGTAGTGCGCAGGACACGGCAATGTCCACAATTGTTCTTGCAGGCGTGGATGGGGAGAACAATGCAAACACTGCAAAGCCCCAGAATTTCCGAAGGTACTGCATAGGAGGCGCTGTGGCAGTCTTGGTTCCCTTCCTCGTGCTTGTGACAGTTGCGTGCTGCGTGCTTATCTGGTGTCGGCGGCAGGAAAACCGGTGAGTTGTTGTTCCCCCGCTCCCTCTCCTCCTCTCCCCCTCCCAAATTCTTTACCGTATCTTTGTTAACATTATTATATGGCTGCTGCCAGCCAGGAAGCAGTTGTCGTTAGCGTATTGTGAAGTGAGCAGTTAGTTTTTGACCAGACTCTTCTGAAATTTCTGCTGTCCAGTGTTTTAGGTGGCCTCTAATTCCTGGGCATTCTGTTCTGGAGCCCATTTTTCTGTTGCTGGTCTTAGCGAAGCTTGGCCCTTCCGCAGCAAGAGCAGAGCCAGGGACAGCCGTAGGCAAAGCAAGGCCAGGAAGAGAAATGCAGGAGCTGAGAGAGAGTGCCATCAGAGAGAGAAGCGCAGCAGTGCCAGTTCCCCCCCAGCACAAGGCACCCTGTTCTGGGACGCCCTGAATTGCAGGTGTCCGCCTCAGCCAAGGTGTGCCAGCTCCTGGGAGCATGGGGATGAGCCCTGCCAGCTGCGGGCATTGCCTTGGAGAGGGGCAGTCAGTGTGTCACAGCCGCACCTGAGCGCTGCCAGCGTGCGTGTCTTCAGCACACACAGAGCTTGTGTGTTTAATTACACATCCCAAAGAGCGGATGGGCAGCACCTCACCGAACAGGGAGCCGAGGCCGTCACCTTGTTGGTCCAGGGCCAGGGCCGGGCAGGGAGCTGAGTACTGGTCCTTGCAAGGCGCTCTGAAAAAGGGCAGTCGGTGGCTGTGGTGACTGGGCCATGCAGAGCCCGGCTGTGGACCCCTGTCTCTGCGGGCGCCAGGTCTTCTTGCTGGGACAGCACGTGCAGAGCAGGCAGGTCAGGATGGCTGGCGAGGCACTGGGGAGGAGACAAGCTGGGGCAGGATGTGGAGGGGAGCAGAGTCCCAGCGGAGGGCACAGGGCACCCTGTTTTCTGCACAGAGCATGTGTGCCCACAGCTCACGCACAGCCGGATGCCTGCACCCCGCTGCCTCGCACCCGCCTGGCACCGCAGCCGCAGCACGGCCTCAGCAAATTCCTGTCTCCGCAGGCGCCTCGCCGCAGCCCAGGCAGCCCAGACTGACACCCGCAGCCGCTCCGTGAGCCCCTACAGGCAGCCTGACCACCGTCGTACGCCTGAGAGCCAGGCCCGACACCAGCGGCCACCATCAGTGCCTGGAAGACCGACCCGCCTGCCACCAGCCCGGCCTCCACGGCCCCCACGCACGGCAGCAGACCAATGGAAGGCACGCGACCGGCCCAGTATCCCCCAGTCCTCGTGGACACAGACATCACCTCCACGGCCCCCTCCACCCTCTTCCAAGGGCTGGGGCAGGCCCCCCCGGGATGCAGCCTTGGCCACACTTCCAATAAATATTGAATAATACAGCACAGCAGTCCGGGTCTTATGTACAGCAACACCCAGGAACCCACAGCAGGACTTTGTGACTGATCGAAAAGTAACCCTGAGGGTCCTCGGTGCTGGGGGTCAGCCAGACTGTGCCCACCATGCAGGGAACGCAGGGGAAGGGAGCTGGGGAGCAGCACAGCAGGAGCAGACAGAAGGGCTGTGAGCGCGGCAGCGACCCTGCACAGCGCTCACCCGAGAACCCCCTGCTCAAACTGGCAGTGCCGCAGCCACACACAGGCTCGGGCCCTTCCTGATCCTGGGCCGAGGCCAGGCTCCCCACAGCCAGCCCTCCTCAGGTCCTGACACTGCACGGATGGCCGATTTTGGCCAGGGTGCCCCATGCCAACTCTCCTACGGCTCAGCTCTCCTCAAGGAGTACAAGAAAAAATTTCTAACTCTTTGGAGTCAGGGCTGGGATTGCCACACGCTGGCACAAGCAACTGGAACCAGAGGGGAGACCCGAGGTGCTGCCACCACCAAAGGTAAGAGATCCTCATTTGAAAAATCTCACTTGAGGGTGGCCGTCTCCTCCCATGTGGCTCCTTGGAGGAGCAGAAAGCTCGGGTCGAGCTCCGGAGTCCCCTCTGGGGGTGAGGATGAGTTGTCTCCCCGTGGATGGGCCCAGGGTTGGAGGGCACAGGGCTGAAGCTCTGTCTTCTCGGGGACAGCCAAGCCTCACCTTCTGTCCTTTGCCATGTACAGGCCTCAGCTTCTTCCTCCCTCAGATTTGTCTGGGGCCAGAAGCCGAAGGAGAGAAGGCTCTCAGTTAACGGTTAACCGGTGCACGGTTAACGGTTGGACCTGATCATCTTGTTAGCATTCACGAAGACACATAAGCCACAAAGTGATGATATGAAGGTGCTTTTATTAGGCGCTGGAAGTTAGGGGCATGCCTGCCCAAATCTAACTTCGTCCGATTTGTTCACTCAGTTCTCTTTTATCTCCTAAAATATTACATATGCATTAAGTTTTACAACACATCTATGCATATTCATTTCCTAGCTCCTCCTAGCCCCGCTTTGTATGCTAATTATCTAATCAGTCCTTCTGTGCTTGCATATCACTCTCTGGTGGTCGTCCGGGTGGTCGTCGGGATGAAGTAAGATGTCTTCATCAGAGCTGAACTTTTTACCTTTACCTACCAGTAAATTCTCTGATGATTGCCCGTGTGGGATCTGTACCACTTGTGTCCATGGTACCTGGTCCTCCCTTTTTCTTCTAGATCCTTTTTGGTGGGCTACCAATATCCCTTTATCCAATTTTGGATATACCAATGTTTCTCTTATCCCATAATCTGTGCTATTTTCATGTGTTACTATGCACCGGTAGTTTCCTTCGTTGACATTAGTAACACTAAACAGGGTTAGGGTGGTAGCTCCTCTCAGTTGTAGGCCCAGTTCTGGGGTATTACTTACGTACGCCTTCCCCTTCCGTGCAGCCTTCAATCCTGTATTGTCCCCGGCTGTGTTTATGTCTATTTCCTGGCTCTGTCCGGAGTCATTTATTTTCCCCCAGACCACCTGTAGAGAGCTAATTGTTATTGGTTTATCGTCGTGCATTCCACATTCCAAAGTAACATTTTCTCCTTTGAATATTTCCTCTTTCTTATATTTTTCTGGTATTTCTAGGAGCCCAATTACAAGGTATTTACACAAAACAATTACTGTTGTCGTTACCGTTGTTAAGAACCCCGACATTGTATGGTTATATGCGCCTCATCTGTAGTTTTGTATCTCCGATTGCTCGCACCGACCAAAGTTCAGGAACCTTTTTCACCCGAGTGTAATGAATCCAAGCATCCACCCCTTCTACCTTTACAGCTGTAAAAGTAGTCAATAATACTTGATAAGGTTCGGCCCACCGTTCTTTCAGGGGTTCTTCATTCCAGTTTTTGATGTACACTCGGTCGCCTGGCTGAATGTCGTGGACAGGGTTTTCCAGTGACAACGGTCGGTTCCACACCAAAACACTTCGATGTTGAGCTAAAGTTTTGCCAAGAGACAATACATAATTATAAACATCCTGGTTCCCTGTTATGTGCATATTAGGATTTGGTTCTGAGGATTCATAAGGCTTTCCATATATAATCTCGTATGGGCTTACTGCCATTCCACTCCTTGGCTTTATCCTTATTCTCAGTAAGGCTATAGGCAAAGCTTGTGGCCATTGTATTTTGGCTTCCTGGCAGATTTTACTGATCTGTCCCTTTAGGGTTTGGTTCACCCTTTCTACCTGTCCACTAGATTGGGGTCCCCATGCAGTATGTAAATGCCAAGAAATTCCTAATAGCCGGCTTACGTCTTTAACCACAGATGCAACAAAGTGCGGTCCCCTATCCGAGGATATTCCTAACGGTACCCCGAACCTCAGAATGATTTCCCGCAAGAACCATTTTACTGTCTCTTTAGCTTGATTGGTGCGACAGGGAAGGGCTTCTGGCCATCCGGAAAAGGTGTCAACCCCTACTAACAAATACCTATATCCCCTAGTCCTAGGTAACTCTACAAAATCAACTTGCCAGTAATCTCCTGGTTCTATCCCTACTCTCACTCTTCCCATTTCAGCATGTTTTCTTGCTACTGGATTATTTTTCAAACAAATCTCACACTTTGACGTTACTGATTTTGCCACTGTTAACATATGTGTAGAGATAATGCTACGTTTTAAAAATGTTACCATTGCCTCTGCACCCCAGTGACACTCATTATGTCTTGTCTGAAGTATTTCTCGCATCACCAAGGGGGGTATTACTACCTGGCCCGTAGCGGTCACATACCATCCATCAGAGTTCTTTCGGGCCTTTAGGAGATTTGCTAATTTCTCATCCTCTGGCGAATATCTTGCTTCCTTGGGAAGATTAAGACGAGCGGGGCCTACCTTGAGTGGTACCAGAGCCATCACATTCCACACCTTCTGAGCAATTTGTCGAGCTGCTCGATCTGCCAACCGATTCCCTTCTGATATCTTTGAGGTTCCTCCTTGATGGGCTTTGCAGTGCATGATAGCCACTTGTTTTGGTTTTTGTACCGCATTTATCAGACTTAACACCTCCTCGTGATATTGGATTATATCACGATTATATTGGCCCCTTGTGAGGACAACAGCCCTCTTTCTTTCCATAATACTCCATGAACGTGGACCACTCCAAAGGCATACTTTGAATCTGTCCAAATATTTCCCATCTTTCCTTTACTCAGTTCCAGTGCTCGAGTTAGGGCTAACAGTTCTGCTCGCTGTGCTGATGTTCCAGGTGGTAAAGGTTTTGCTTCGATTACTGTCTTCAGGATTGTTACTGCATACCCTGCATATCGTGCTCCATTCTTCACAAAACTACTACCATCAGTAAAAAGTTCCCAGTCATACCTTTCAAGGGGTACATCCTTCAAATCTTCAATCAAATCCATTCAGATCTTCAATCTCAGAGATCTTCTCCAACCTAAGTGATTCCATGATAGTTCAGCAAGTGTCAAACTGTCCAAACAAATTCTGTCATACAAAAAGGCAGAAGTAAGTCCTTTAAAAGGTTATAGTTATAATTTGGAAAGAAGGAAGATCAGCTATTAAGACTAGAGATGTAAATCCTAGAAAGGGAAAATGCTAAAAGAGTTTGGAAGAAATCTTCTGACTGGTCTTAAACGCTCCGTTGCACTTCGAGGGAAACTCATTAACTCTTTAAGGACTGAAGCTGAAAGTACAAGTTTTGTGTCCTGAAGGGCATAAAATTATTGGAGAGTGTCCAGAGGAGGTTGCTGAAGATGGTGAAAGGTCTGGTGGGCAAGAGGTGTGAGGAGCAGCTGAAGTCTCTTGGTTTGTTCAGCCGAGAGAAGAGGCGACTGAGGGGAGGCCTCATGGCGGCCCTCAGCTTCCTGAGGAGGGGAGTGGAGGGGCAGGCGCTGATCTCTTCTCTCTGGGGACGCGAGGGAACAGCACGGAGCTGGGACAGGGCAGGTTCAGGCTGGGCGTTAGGAAAGGGTTCTTCCCTGTGAGGGTGGCTGCCAATACTGATGCCTTGTTTGAGAAGCGTCCCATGGTGGTGGTTCTTCCAAATCCAGGTCACAGAAGAAGCAGAGAAACAGCCTGCATGTTTTCCTTGCAGCAATGTCTTGACAGGCACTTTGTGAAAGCCAGCAGACACAGGCGCTGAGGAGAGAGGAGGCTTGTGAGAAAGCTGCATTTGCTCAGCATTTTCTGGCTGATGTTGTGGCCTCAGTCTGCAGCACTCTTGCTGAGAGCGGCTCTTCCTGTGACTCAGCTGAGAGAGCTTTGTAATTTCTTTCCTTCTTTTTCCGTGTGCTAGCGCCCAAAGTACGAAGATGATGGCAATGCTGAACACAGAGGGCTCCTGGTTTTGAGAGCCCTTCTGCCCCTTTCTTAAGAATTTCCTGAGTAAGGGAGAAATGAGTGGACAGGAGAAACTGGACGCTCCTGTTGTCTCACTCCCAAGCCCTCATGCAGGTCGAGGGGGCTCTGGCCCATCTCCGTGATGGAGGGGAACTGCAGGAAACAGCCAGGGCCAGAGAGGTTTCACAAAGCTCACCCCTTTAGCTATTGATCAATCTTCTGCTTTTGTTAGTTCAGCAACACCTCTGTTCTGGTTTGGTTTTGCAGCACTGAATTCTTTCTCTGCATTTCTCTGAATGCTTTCTCTAGGAAGTCAGTACACACCCAGACCGACTGCCCGTCCAAACATGCGGCAGTTCAGGTCTCCGGATGCGGGGAGTGTCTGAGCCTCTTGCTGCCATCGGCGGGGGGCAGAGAGACTGCTTGCGTGAGGTGCGAGCAGGTGGACGACCTGGTCCGCATGGTGGCGGAGCTCAAGGAGGAGGTGCAGAGGTTGAGGGATATCAGGGAGTGCGAGCGGGAGATAGACTGGTGGAGCGACTCCCTGCAGGACTGGAGGGAGAGGGACCAGGGTGAGATGCTCCAAAGGGGGGTGGACCCCCTGCCCTGTCGCCATCGGGCAGAGGGAGGGGACCTGCGAGTTGAGGAGGAATGGAGACAGGTCCCTGCTCGACCTCGCAGGAGATGCCCTCCCCTTCCGGTGCCGCCTTCCCAGGTGCCCTTGAACAATAGGTTTGAGGCCCTGGAGCTGGAGAGACCGGTGGGTGAGGATGAGGTAGGAAGCCTACCCAGGAGGATGCCTGAGGTGAGGAAGTTGACTCCACGCCTCAGGACTGCCTCCACCAAGAAAGAAAGAAGGGTGATCGTTGTGGGCGACTCCCTCCTCAGGGGAATGGAGGGCCCTATTTGTTGGCCTGACCCCACACATAGGGAAGTCTGCTGCCTCCCTGGGGCCAGGGTCAGAGACATTACCAGGAAGCTTCCAAACCTGGTTCGCCCCTCTGACTATTACCCGCTTTTGATAGTCCAGGCTGGCAGCGACGATGTTGAAAAGAGAAGCCTCAAGGCTATCAAACAGGACTATAGGGGGCTGGGACGATTGGTGGAGGGAGCGGGAGTGCAGGTGGTGTTTTTGTCCATCCCTACGGGGGAAGGGAGAGGCACGGAGAGGACATGGAAAGCTCACGTGGTTAATAGGTGGCTCAGAGGCTGGTGCCAGCACAGAAATTTTGGGTTTTTTCACCATGGGGAGCTTTACTCGGCACCCGGCCTGATGGCCCCAGACGGGTCCCTATCTCCAAGGGGAAAACGGATCCTAGGCCAGGAGCTGGCGGGGCTCATAGAGAGCGCTTTAAACTAGGTAAGAAGGGGGACGGGGCTCAAACAAGGCTTGTTGGAGCTGTGCCGGGGGAAACAATGGCTAGGCCGGGGAAGAAGGCGATGGCCCAGCTGAAGTGCATCTACACTAATGCACGCAGCATGGGTAACAAACAGGAGGAGCTGGAAGCCATCGTGCAGCAGGCAGGCTAGGACTTGGTTGCCATCACGGAGACGTGGTGGGACCGCTCCCACGACTGGAGTGCTGCAATGCCTGGCTATCGGCTCTTCAGGAGGGACAGGCAGCACAGAGGGGGTGGTGGCGTGGCTCTCTACATCAGAGAATCTTTTGATGTTGTGGAACTCCAGGCTGGGAATGATAAGGTTGAAACCCTGTGGGTTAGGATCCGCGGGAAGGCCGGCAAGGCTAGCATCCTGGTCGGGGTCTGTTATAGACCGCCGAACCAGGATGAGGAGACGGATGAGGAGTTTTATAGGCAACTGACAGAAGTTGCAAAATCGTCGGCGCTTGTCCTCGTGGGGGACTTCAACTTCCCGGACATATCCTGGAAACACAACACGGCACAGAGAAAGCAGTCTAGGAGGTTTCTGGAGAGCGTGGGAGATAGCTTCCTGACGCAGCTGGTCAGTGAACCTACCAGGGGTGGTGCCCCGCTAGACCTTCTCTTCACAAACAGAGAAGGACTGGTGGGAGATGTGGTGGTCGGAAACTGTCTTGGGCAGAGTGACCACGAAATGGTAGAGTTCTCTATTCTTGGTGAGGCCAGGAAGGGGACCAGTAAAACTGCTGCATTGGACTTCCGGAGGGCTGACTTTGAGCTGCTCAGGACGCTGGTTGGCCGAGTCCCTTGGGAGGCGGTTCTGAAGGGCAGAGGAGTCCAGGGAACTGGGCGCTCCTCAGGAAGGAAATCGTGATGGCACAGGAGCGGTCCGTCCCCACGTGTCCAAAGACGAGCCGGCATGGAAGAAGACCGGCCTGGCTCAACAGAGAGTTGCGGCTTGTGCTTAGCAGAAAAAAGAGGGTTTATAATCTTTGGAGAAAAGGGCAGGCCACTGAGGAGGACTACAAGGATGTAGCGAGGCTGTGCAGGGAGAAAATTAGAAAGGCCAAAGCTCATCTGGAGCTCAACCTGGCTACTGCCGTTAAAGACAACAAAAAATCCTTTTACAAATATATCAACGCGAAACGGAGGACTAAGGAGAATCTCCATCCTTTACTGGATGCGAGGGGAAACCTAGTTACTAAGGATGAGGAAAAGGCTGAGGTGCTTAATGCCGCCTTTGCCTCAGTCTTTAGCGGCAATACCGGTTGTTCTCTGGATACCCAGTGCCTTGAGCTGGTGGAAGGGGATGGGGAGCAGGATGTGGCCTTCGCTATCCATGAGGAAATGGTTGGCGACCTGCTACGGAGCTTGGATGTGCGCAAGTCGATGGGGCCGGATGGGATGCACCCGAGGGTACTGAAAGAACTGGCGGAGGAGCTGGCCGAGGCACTTTCCATCATTTATCGGCAGTCCTGGCTATCGGGGGAGGTCCCAGTTGACTGGCGGCTAGCCAATGTGACGCCCATCTATAAGAAGGGCCGCAGGGCAGACCCGGGGAGCTATAGGCCTGTCAGTTTGACCTCAGTGCCAGGAAAGCTCATGGAGCAGATTATCTTGAGGGTCATCACGCGGCACTTGCAGGGCAAGCAGGCGATCAGGCCCAGTCAGCATGGGTTTATGAAAGGCAGGTCCTGCTTGACGAACCTGATCTCCTTCTACGACCAAGTGACGCGCTTGGTGGATGAGGGAAAGGCTGTGGATGTGGTTTACCTTGACCTCAGTAAGGCTTTTGACACCGTTCCCCACAACATTCTCCTCAAGAAACTGGCTGCTCGGGGCTTGGACTGGCGTACGCTTCGCTGGGTTAGAAACTGGGCCCGGCCATCCAGCCAGAGAGTTGTGGTGAATGGAGTCAAATCTGGTTGGAGGCCGGTCACTAGTGGTGTCCCCCAGGGCTCGGTACTGGGGCCGGTCCTCTTTAATATCTTTATCGATGATCTGGATGAGGGCGTCCAGTGCACCCTCAGTAAGTTTGCAGATGACACCAAGCTAAGTGCGTGTGTCGATCTGCTCAAGGGCAGGAAGGCTCTGCAGGAGGATCTGGATAGGCTGGAGCGATGGGCTGAGGTCAACTGTATGAAGTTCAACAAGGCCAAGTGCCGGGTCCTGCACCTGGGGCGCAACAACCCCAAGCAGAGCTACAGGCTGGGAGATGAGTGGCTGGAAAGCTGCCTGGCCGAGAGGGACCTGGGAGTATTGGTTGATAGTCGGCTGAATATGAGCCAGCAGTGTGCCCAGGTGGCCAAGAAGGCCAACGGCATCCTGGCCTGCATAAGAAGCAGTGTGGCCAGCAGGTCTAGGGAAGTGATTGTGCCCCTGTACTCGGCTCTGGTGAGGCCGCACCTCGAGTACTGTGTTCAGTTTTGGGCCCCTCGCTACAGGAAGGACATGGACGTGCTCGAGCGAGTCCAGAGAAGGGCGACCAAGCTGGTGAGGGGTCTGGAGAACAAGCCTTACGAGGAGCGGCTGAGGGAGCTGGGCTTGTTCAGCCTGGAGAAGAGGAGGCTCAGGGGCGACCTTATCGCTCTCTACAGTTACCTTAAAGGAGGCTGTAGAGAGGTGGGGGTTGGTCTGTTCTCCTACGTGCCTGGTGACAGGACGAGGGGGAATGGGCGAAAGTTGCGACAGGGGAGTTTTAGGTTGGATGTTAGGACGTACTTCTTTACCGAAAGGGTTATTAAGCATTGGAACGGGCTGCCCAGGGAGGTGGTGGAGTCACCATCCCTGGAGGTCTTTAAAAGACGTTTAGATGTAGAGCTTAGCGATATGGTTTAGTGGAGTACTTAGTGTTAGGTCGGAGGTTGGACTCGATGATCTTGAGGTCTCTTCCAACCTAGAAATCTGTGATACTGTGATACTGTGAATTCATTAGAGAGCAGAAGTGGGGGACAGCCCTGCTCTTGTGAGAGAGCCTGAGGAACCCCTAACAGTGCCGAAGGGCAGCAAAAGTACGATTGATACCAAGATCATGTAAAATCCTTTTTTCTCTCTTTCTCTTCCCCCATTTCTTTTTTATGTATTTACTTATTTATTTATTTTGAGGGGATGCATGAATGAGAACCCTTTATTGTAAATACCGTGCATCTGAAAAGGTGAGCCTTCAGGCAGACGTACTGGCAAGCTTTGGCTCAGCCCCAGAACTACATCATCATTGGCATAAGCACGACTGGTTGGGCAGAGGGCTGTGACTGGAGTGCTGCGAGGGACGGTTCTAGGCTCATCAGGAGGGATAGGCAGGGCAGGTGAGGCAGGGGGCTGGCGCAATGACACGGTTGAGAGCCTCTGAGTGAGGATTAAGGGACAAACCAATAATGCGGATGTTGTTGTGGGAGTTGGAGACGGCCTCCCATCCCGAGTGACTACACGGATGGGTGGTTCAACAAGGAATTAGGCAATGTCTCCAGATCAGCTGCCCTTGTCCCTAAGTGGGTGGGTGACTTTGGGTTGCCAGATGTTAGCAGGGAATGACAAGAAGCAGACACAAACAGGTCCAGGAAATTCCTAAAGCACCTCGATGATAACTTCTTGATCCAGGTACTAAGGGAGCTGACTCGGAAAGGTGCCCTTCTAGATTGCTGCTTGTAAACCGAGAATGTCTCCTGCGTGAAGTGGCGAATGGCAGCCATCTTGGCTACGGTGGCCACAAAGACGTCGAGCTGAAAATCTTTGGTGATAGGAAGAAAACTGCCAGTAAAACTTCCACCAGTGGCTGTGCCACTGCCGCAGACTCACCACCGGGTGCCGCCTCAGCACAGGTTGGTGGAGCCAGAGTGCTCTGGGGGGGTGGTGGTGGGATTTGTGTCCCCTCATCTTTGGGGAGCACCACGTTGTCCTCTGAGGGGAGTGGCGGCTGCCCCCTGCTCCTGGTCAGGTTCCAGGGAGCAGGGAGCAGCTGCCCCGGGAGCGGAGGATTCAGGAGAAGCGGTGGTGGGGGACCGGGGTGGGTGGGGGCCTGCAGCAGGCAGGAGCCTGTGGGGTGCAGGGGCTCCCTGTGCGGCATGGCCCCCAGGCCTCAGCTCCAGCGGCTGTGGGGCACCAGTGTCCCCATCACCATGGGCTGACCCCAGACACAGATGGGGGGACACGGAGGAGCAGCGGGTAGGGGCAGCACCGCAGGTGGGAGCAGCACCACACGAACTGTGAGCCCGGCACCCCAGACCAGGCATTGGCCTTAGGCAGCGGGTGGAGGATGGTGGGGATGTGAGCGGGCTGGTATGGGATCAGCATCGCTCCAGGGATGGGGGCAGCAAGCAGGCCCTGGAGACAGGGGTGGGGGTAGTTTGGGGTACTTTCAGGTTAGTAGGGTTTCCTTGGTTTTCCACCTCCTCTCTTTTGCAGGGGTGCCAATGCTGCTCCCGTCTGTGGTGGAAGCGGGCCCTGTGGTACCGCCACTGGTACCATGGAGCTGTGATGGGGAGCCAATGGGCCGGCTGTCTGTAGGGGTCCCCAGGAGGTGCCTGTCTGGGGTGTTCGCGGTGGGTTGGGGGATGCTGGGGCTGGGGCTGCTGGTACTGGAGTTGCCAATACCAGCATGGGCTGGGGAAGCTGGGGCTGGGCGTGCTGGCACCAAGTTGGGGATGCTGCTACCAGTCCTGGACAGAGATGCCGGTAGTGGTGCTGGGACCTTGTGGAGATACCAATAGTGGAGCTGGGGGCAATCAGGGTGCTGGAGGTGGTACTGGAAGCGGGACAGTGATGTTGGTACTCGGGTGGTGATGCTCTTACTGGGGCCATGTTGCTGGTACTAGGACAGATTTGGTGGGGCATCTCCACTGGTACTGGGATGCTGATGCTTGTACTGGGACAGCAGTGCACGTAGTGGGACAGCTGTGCTTGGAACTGGGACGGTGATTGTGCACCTCAAAGACTGGTCAGCCCCTAGGAAGTAATGGCTGCATTCAGAGGCGGGGAAGAAGAAAAAACAGGTTCAACAAAAAGAGCAAAGATCAGCCACGCTTCTCACGGCATCTGCCTTTGCAAAGGCAAGTGCCCTTCAAAGCCCACAGACATCGTGTCAGCTCCTTCAACTGGCTGCCAGCCTGCGACTTGCCACCCGCAGAGCATGAATGCCATCACCTTGGCAATTCAGGAAATCATTAGGTAACATTCCCTAGTCTCAAAGACAGATTCTGTAGCCGGATAAATCACCATTGGAAATCGGGTAAAACAAGAGTTTTACTTGAAAGCCTATGAGCAAGAAGTGTAAGCTGAAATGCAGAATTTCTTCAGAACTTTGCTGTGACACTGTGCCAAGCCGTGAGGTCACAACACCTCTCCGTGATGCTGCGAGGGCCATGAGGTCCCAACGCTGCTCCGTGACACCGTGAGGGCTGCAAGGTCACAATAGCTCTCGGTGATGCAGTGCTGGGCCGTGAGGTCCTGACACCCCATTGTGACGCTGGGTCAGGCCACAGGCACTGCTCCGCACCGGTCCTGACAGCAGCACTAGCTGCAGCTGCAGCGGCGGTGGTGGAAGCATGGTGCGAGTGTGGGGAGCCACGGCCCCTGCCTGCGTCCTCTTCCTCCTCCTGGTGGCCCTGTGTGCCTGGGGTGCCCAGGCTGCGCCATGGCGACCACCGGGAGCAGGTGGGTGGGCAGGGCCGGGGCCAACACCAAACCCTGGGCGGCATGGTGCTGCGCGGCACGCATATGGATGGAGGGGACGGGGACGGGATAGCAGCAGGGCCGGGCGGGCACCGCGGGCAGGGGGCAGGCAGGAGGCAGAAGCCCCGCAGGGTGGCACGGTGGGGCCGTGGCTGCTGCGGGGTTGTTTCCTGCCGGGGGGGCCGTGAGTGGCGCTGGGGCCGAGAAGCCTGGGTCTGAGCCCCTGTGGGGCTGAGGCCGCTGGCCCCTCTTGGGAAACTTCCACCTGCATCTTTGTCCCGTGACATTGCCTCAGCCCCCTCAGTCACTGCAGGGTGCTGGGGAAGAGGGAGAGCACAGCATGCCATGGCAACTTCTCTCATCTCTGCTTGATTTTAGATGATGATGGTGTTGCTTCTCCATATCCAGCTTCTCAGCTGGATCATGGTTTGGAGCCTCAGGAGGATCCCCGAGGTACGTTGCGAGTGTGCTTCCTTGAAGGAAGATGGCTAATGGGCTGTAATAGTTTATTCAGGGTCTTCCAAGTGCGTTTGTGCCTTGAGGGGGCTTGCACAAATGAGCCCTGAATATTTCTTCACTTGGAGAGATGCCACCCCTGCCCCTCTCCACAGAGAGGGAAGAACCCAGGCTTTTCTTCCTATTTGGGCCATGTCATTACCTGAGCCCCAGCCAGTGCCTCCCGGTCACTGAGGAAGAGGCAGGCCCCAAGAGGCAATGGAAGCTCCCCTTACCTGTGTCTGATCCCACTTGTGCCCACAGGCAGTACTGGTCAAGTGCCTCCATGGAATCCTGCTCCTGAGCCTGCCAGTATGGGTCCCACAGGTGGTAAGTTGTCCGTGTTCATTTCCTTGCTGTTTGTTAACGGTCTGTTGAGCTAGCTCAGCAAGGGTTCAGCTGCTCACTGGCCAGGGGGCTTCTCCATGACAAACATGGATGATCATTTTTCCCGGGGTCTGCACGCTCCCCCTGCAGTGGGGTCTTCCTTTGTGTCCAGCAGAGATCTTCCCGTAAGAAACACCTGAGGGGCCACACCTTTGGCGGCATGCTCCCTGCGGGGTGTTGCGCACAGCCTGGAGAGAGGATTTGGGAAGAGGCCAAGAGGGAGCCTCCAGCTCAGCAGGCCCCTTTGCGGCTTTGGAAATCCTGGCTCGTGTCTGGGTCCCACATCCTTGCCTGAGCCCCCTCCAGTCGCTGCAGGTCACTAAGGAAGAGGTAGATCACACCATGCAAGGGGAATGTTTCTCTTCTGTGCTTGATTGCAGCAGTTCTCGTAGGCTCTGGCTACTCGACACCTCAGCCTGATGTGGACCACGAGCCTCAGGTTAATCTGCCAGGTAAGTCAGCGGAAGGAAGGAGCATCTAGGTGCTGCAGAGCCAGCAGGCACCTTGCGCTTGAGTTGAGACCTGGGGTGGGCACGGGGAGGGCCCTTCTCCGGGCGGCTCCACGCATGCTTAGTTTGTACCAGCACGGTGCCACTGCAGGCACCCAGCAACTGTTTGCAAGATGCTCTTGAGTGGCAGGGAGAGACGAGTACCATGGAGCAGTCCCCTCTTTGAACTGCATTCTCTGTCACTCTGGTCAGAAGGAGTATGTTGACGTAGTTCACAGGAGGGACTCCACTTGTGTTTACAGATGGGACCGAAGGCAAAGGTGATCCAGGTTCCCAGATGGGTTCCAGGACTGAAGCTCTGGGAGATGGCCTGGGTAAGTTGTGGCTTTTGACTTCCTTTGAGAGCTGCCAGTTCAAAGCCCAAACGTCAGCCAGGCATCTCTGCAGGTGGGAGGGTATAGACCGGCACGTGTGTGTGCCCTGTCAAGGCACGAGCCCTGGTATGCTCTCCTACTGAGCTATTGATGTAGATGGCGCTGGGACAGAAACTTCTCACGGGTCTTTGGTTGCAGAAGTGTCCCCAGGGAGGGCTTTGCCAGATCCTCGGCTGCTTCCGGCGCTGGAGCCCAGCTGGTATCCCAGGGGTGGGTAGTCATTTCACTGACTTCACAAACTAAGCCCTGGTTCTCCAAATTGCACTGGTGCCAAAGTTAACTTCCTACTTTCTCTTCAGGTCCTCTAAGAGCAAAGGACAATGCTGAAATAAGAAAATCTTCCCCAACATCCTCTGACATCGTAGAGGATATCATAAAGGAGTTAAAGGAGGCAGCACCTGGTGGGTATATTTCTCTCTGTCCGCCATAAGACTTGGGAAGGTGAGGTTCTAAATCCATGTGTGGACACACCGTAACCTGCACAGCAGGAAGGGATGGATCAGAGCGGAGACACTCAATTTCACACCTAGCAGGCACTGGTGAGCCTCAGAGAAGGCCGAGAGCCTCTGCTGCCGCTTGTGGGTCACGCCGTGTCCCAGGGGCAGCTGCTAGCCCAGCATTACCATTACTGGTCCGAGCTGTTCCGTGCAAACATTGGTATCCAGCCAGCAGCAAAGGGCTTCTGCTGAACTTGTGTTCAGCTCCCGCACAGCGCTGCTTGCAGCTGGGCGAGTTCAAGGCAGGAGGCACATCCCAAGCAGTGCTTGCTGTCCCCTGAGCAGGGAGACACATGTCACCAGAGGGAAGAGCACCCTTGGGCAGAGGAGGGAAAGCGCAGGCAGATTTGGGGCAGCGGCTGGGATCGAAGCAGCCCAGCCCAGCCCTCTCGTTCTCCTTGATGTCTGAGGATTCTCGGTGACAGCCTGCAGGCAGGGGCGAGTTCAAGCTGCACACCCAGCTTGATGCCCGACCCCTAACTTGTAGGAGCTGAAAGGAAAGGCACTTACCTCAGTCTCAGCTGATTTAGCTGTCCACTTCTAGTTGGGTTTCAAATGACTTGGCCAAACGTCTTGGGATGGAGTCAGCATAATGGGATGGACATGCTTCTCAGAAGGGCTGTTCCTGCCTCTGAACTGGATGCAGCTTTTTTATGTCCTCTTTGAAGGCACGAATTGAGCGTCATCTTGCAGTGTACCAAAAATGCACTATGTGCGATGTGAACAAGAAGATCTCCTGCAATCTCCTGGTCTCGCAGCAGGCCAGATTTTGCTGTCTGTGCTGGTAGACTGCCAGGAGTCGAACACTTAGATTTTTCTTTGTGAATGACATGTTGTTTGGAGTAGTGAGTACCTCCCCCAGAAGCCCAGGCCGTAGCTTCTAAACTTTAGGGATGTCTTTTGAGAAGCACTACCTTCCAAAGATACCGTCCTCGAAAGGAGGAGCAGTTCCTTATAGTCACACTGTCCTGCTTTCTTTCTAAAGGGCTGGTTAGAGAGACTGTGCCGAAGGAGGTGCTTTGGCAACGAAGCGGTCGCAGGCTGCCGCTCCCTGGCAAAAGAACAGAGGCAATGAAGTCAACTGCCACACGAGGTAAAGGCTGTTTCTTGGTCATCCGCTGTCACCAGCCAGAACCAGCATGCGTGTGCAGGTTCTTGCCCTGGTACCCGCTCTTGCAGCTCATGTCAGCAGCCAAACCCAAGAGTGTCAGTAGGCAGCAAGTGTTGCAGAGGAAGGCAGGAGTGGCTCCCTGAGGATGGCTGTCTTCCCCGGGCTGTGACAGCATGTGACAGCAGTGCAGCGGAGAGACGCTCACAAAGCTCTGTGGCTGTGGTTAGAGAGGGGTCACCCCCCAGCGCACCAAGTTCCCAGGGATTTTGGAACTTTGCTCTTGGGGGAACGAGGCCGTCAGAAGCCCATTGAGCAGACGATGGGAAACGGGACCCCTCCTGTGAGCTGAGGCCCAGAGTGATGCCCTGACCCAGTGAAAACGGGGCACTGCCATAGAGCTACTGATGTAGGTGTCGATGTGACAGAAACTTCTCACGGGTCTTTGGTTGCAGAAGTGTCCCCAGGGAGGGCTTTGCCAGATCCTCGGCTGCTTCCGGCGCTGGAGCCCAGCTGGTATCCCAGGGGTGGGTAGTCATTTCACTGACTTCACAAACTAAGCCCTGGTTCTCCAAATTGCACTGGTGCCAAAGTTAACTTCCTACTTTCTCTTCAGGTCCTCTAAGAGCAAAGGACAATGCTGAAATAAGAAAATCTTCCCCAACATCCTCTGACATCGTAGAGGATATCATAAAGGAGTTAAAGGAGGCAGCACCTGGTGGGTATATTTCTCTCTGTCCACCATAAATCTTGGGAAGCTGACGTTCTAAATCCATGTGTGGACGCACCGTAACCTGCACAGCAGGAAGGGATGGATCAGAGCGGAGACACTCAATTTCACACCTAGCAGGCACTGGTGAGCCTCAGAGAAGGCCGAGAGCCTCTGCTGCCGCTTGTGGGTCACGCCGTGTCCCAGGGGCAGCTGCTAGCCCAGCACTACCATAACTGGTCCAAGCTGTTCCGTGAAAACTTTGGTATCCAGCCAGCAGAAACTGGCATGTGCTTGCAACTGTGCCCAGAATATGGTTCAAGGAGGAGCAGTTCCTTATAGTCACACTGTCCTGCTTTCTTTCTAAAGGGCTGGTTAGAGAGACTGTGCCGAAGGAGGTGCTTTGGCAACGAAGCGGTCGCAGGCTGCCGCTCCCTGGCAAAAGAACAGAGGCAATGAAGTCAACTGCCACACGAGGTAAAGGCTGTTTCTTGGTCATCCACTGTCACCAGCCAGAACCAGCATGCGTGTGCAGGTTCTTGCCCTGGTACCCGCTCTTGCAGCTCATGTCAGCAGCCAAACCCAAGAGTGTCAGTAGGCAGCAAGTGTTGCAGAGGAAGTCAGGAGTGGCTCCCTGAGGATGGCTGTCTTCCCCGGGCTGTGACAGCAGTGCAGCGGAGGGACGCTCACAAAGCTCTGTGGCTGTGGTTAGAGAGGGGTCACCTCCCAGCGCACCCAGTTCCCAGGGATTTTGGAACTTTGCTCTTGGGGGAACAAGGCCGTCAGAAGCCCACTGAGCAGACAATGGGAAACGGGACCCCTCCTGTGAGCTGAGGCCCAGAGTGATGCCCTGACTCAGTACAGATGGGGCACTGCCTCACTGGCACTCCTGGGCTCCCGAATTTTGTTCAGTTTTGTCCCTAAGGCTCCGAGTGTGCCTCGAGCAGCGAAGGTGGGCAAGCGCCTAAGAACTTTGAGAACTCCAAAGAGCTGGGGGAGCAAACCTGAGACACTGGGCTCTCAGCATTATGGCAGGGAAAACAAAGGATGGAGGGAAAACAAAGCTGAGAGGCAAAAGGGAGGCTCCAGAGTGCCTTGAGTTGCAGTGCCTTTGGCAGATTCCCCAGCTTCTGCTGAACCTCAGGAAGCATTGCGGCCTGAGGATTTTCACTTGCTCAAAGATGCTAACCAAATGAAACAGAACACTTCCTGGCAATGTCAGACCTCCTGTGAGATTACCAGTAGTGCGCAGGACACGGCAATGTCCACAATTGTTCTTGCAGGCGTGGATGGGGAGAACAATGCAAACACTGCAAAGCCCCAGAATTTCCGAAGGTACTGCATAGGAGGCGCTGTGGCAGTCTTGGTTCCCTTCCTCGTGCTTGTGACAGTTGCGTGCTGCGTGCTTATCTGGTGTCGGCGGCAGGAAAACCGGTGAGTTGTTGTTCCCCCGCTCCCTCTCCTCCTCTCCCCCTCCCAAATTCTTTACCGTATCTTTGTTAACATTATTATATGGCTGCTGCCAGCCAGGAAGCAGTTGTCGTTAGCGTATTGTGAAGTGAGCAGTTAGTTTTTGACCAGACTCTTCTGAAATTTCTGCTGTCCAGTGTTTTAGGTGGCCTCTAATTCCTGGGCATTCTGTTCTGGAGCCCATTTTTCTGTTGCTGGTCTTAGCGAAGCTTGGCCCTTCCGCAGCAAGAGCAGAGCCAGGGACAGCCGTAGGCAAAGCAAGGCCAGGAAGAGAAATGCAGGAGCTGAGAGAGAGTGCCATCAGAGAGAGAAGCGCAGCAGTGCCAGTTCCCCCCCAGCACAAGGCACCCTGTTCTGGGACGCCCTGAATTGCAGGTGTCCGCCTCAGCCAAGGTGTGCCAGCTCCTGGGAGCATGGGGATGAGCCCTGCCAGCTGCGGGCATTGCCTTGGAGAGGGGCAGTCAGTGTGTCACAGCCGCACCTGAGCGCTGCCAGCGTGCGTGTCTTCAGCACACACAGAGCTTGTGTGTTTAATTACACATCCCAAAGAGCGGATGGGCAGCACCTCACCGAACAGGGAGCCGAGGCCGTCACCTTGTTGGTCCAGGGCCAGGGCCGGGCAGGGAGCTGAGTACTGGTCCTTGCAAGGCGCTCTGAAAAAGGGCAGTCGGTGGCTGTGGTGACTGGGCCATGCAGAGCCCGGCTGTGGACCCCTGTCTCTGCGGGCGCCAGGTCTTCTTGCTGGGACAGCACGTGCAGAGCAGGCAGGTCAGGATGGCTGGCGAGGCACTGGGGAGGAGACAAGCTGGGGCAGGATGTGGAGGGGAGCAGAGTCCCAGCGGAGGGCACAGGGCACCCTGTTTTCTGCACAGAGCATGTGTGCCCACAGCTCACGCACAGCCGGATGCCTGCACCCCGCTGCCTCGCACCCGCCTGGCACCGCAGCCGCAGCACGGCCTCAGCAAATTCCTGTCTCCGCAGGCGCCTCGCCGCAGCCCAGGCAGCCCAGACTGACACCCGCAGCCGCTCCGTGAGCCCCTACAGGCAGCCTGACCACCGTCGTACGCCTGAGAGCCAGGCCCGACACCAGCGGCCACCATCAGTGCCTGGAAGACCGACCCGCCTGCCACCAGCCCGGCCTCCACGGCCCCCACGCACGGCAGCAGACCAATGGAAGGCACGCGACCGGCCCAGTATCCCCCAGTCCTCGTGGACACAGACATCACCTCCACGGCCCCCTCCACCCTCTTCCAAGGGCTGGGGCAGGCCCCCCCGGGATGCAGCCTTGGCCACACTTCCAATAAATATTGAATAATACAGCACAGCAGTCCGGGTCTTATGTACAGCAACACCCAGGAACCCACAGCAGGACTTTGTGACTGATCGAAAAGTAACCCTGAGGGTCCTCGGTGCTGGGGGTCAGCCAGACTGTGCCCACCATGCAGGGAACGCAGGGGAAGGGAGCTGGGGAGCAGCACAGCAGGAGCAGACAGAAGGGCTGTGAGCGCGGCAGCGACCCTGCACAGCGCTCACCCGAGAACCCCCTGCTCAAACTGGCAGTGCCGCAGCCACACACAGGCTCGGGCCCTTCCTGATCCTGGGCCGAGGCCAGGCTCCCCACAGCCAGCCCTCCTCAGGTCCTGACACTGCACGGATGGCCGATTTTGGCCAGGGTGCCCCATGCCAACGCTCCTACGGCTCAGCTCTCCTCAAGGAGTACAAGAAAAAATTTCTAACTCTTTGGAGTCAGGGCTGGGATTGCCACACGCTGGCACAAGCAACTGGAACCAGAGGGGAGACCCGAGGTGCTGCCACCACCAAAGGTAAGAGATCCTCATTTGAAAAATCTCACTTGAGGGTGGCCGTCTCCTCCCATGTGGCTCCTTGGAGGAGCAGAAAGCTCGGGTCGAGCTCCGGAGTCCCCTCTGGGGGTGAGGATGAGTTGTCTCCCCGTGGATGGGCCCAGGGTTGGAGGGCACAGGGCTGAAGCTCTGTCTTCTCGGGGACAGCCAAGCCTCACCTTCTGTCCTTTGCCATGTACAGGCCTCAGCTTCTTCCTCCCTCAGATTTGTCTGGGGCCAGAAGCCGAAGGAGAGAAGGCTCTCAGTTAACGGTTAACCGGTGCACGGTTAACGGTTGGACCTGATCATCTTGTTAGCATTCACGAAGACACATAAGCCACAAAGTGATGATATGAAGGTGCTTTTATTAGGCGCTGGAAGTTAGGGGCATGCCTGCCCAAATCTAACTTCGTCCGATTTGTTCACTCAGTTCTCTTTTATCTCCTAAAATATTACATATGCATTAAGTTTTACAACACATCTATGCATATTCATTTCCTAGCTCCTCCTAGCCCCGCTTTGTATGCTAATTATCTAATCAGTCCTTCTGTGCTTGCATATCACTCTCTGGTGGTCGTCCGGGTGGTCGTCGGGATGAAGTAAGATGTCTTCATCAGAGCTGAACTTTTTACCTTTACCTACCAGTAAATTCTCTGATGATTGCCCGTGTGGGATCTGTACCACTTGTGTCCATGGTACCTGGTCCTCCCTTTTTCTTCTAGATCCTTTTTGGTGGGCTACCAATATCCCTTTATCCAATTTTGGATATACCAATGTTTCTCTTATCCCATAATCTGTGCTATTTTCATGTGTTACTATGCACCGGTAGTTTCCTTCGTTGACATTAGTAACACTAAACAGGGTTAGGGTGGTAGCTCCTCTCAGTTGTAGGCCCAGTTCTGGGGTATTACTTACGTACGCCTTCCCCTTCCGTGCAGCCTTCAATCCTGTATTGTCCCCGGCTGTGTTTATGTCTATTTCCTGGCTCTGTCCGGAGTCATTTATTTTCCCCCAGACCACCTGTAGAGAGCTAATTGTTATTGGTTTATCGTCGTGCATTCCACATTCCAAAGTAACATTTTCTCCTTTGAATATTTCCTCTTTCTTATATTTTTCTGGTATTTCTAGGAGCCCAATTACAAGGTATTTACACAAAACAATTACTGTTGTCGTTACCGTTGTTAAGAACCCCGACATTGTATGGTTATATGCGCCTCATCTGTAGTTTTGTATCTCCGATTGCTCGCACCGACCAAAGTTCAGGAACCTTTTTCACCCGAGTGTAATGAATCCAAGCATCCACCCCTTCTACCTTTACAGCTGTAAAAGTAGTCAATAATACTTGATAAGGTTCGGCCCACCGTTCTTTCAGGGGTTCTTCATTCCAGTTTTTGATGTACACTCGGTCGCCTGGCTGAATGTCGTGGACAGGGTTTTCCAGTGACAACGGTCGGTTCCACACCAAAACACTTCGATGTTGAGCTAAAGTTTTGCCAAGAGACAATACATAATTATAAACATCCTGGTTCCCTGTTATGTGCATATTAGGATTTGGTTCTGAGGATTCATAAGGCTTTCCATATATAATCTCGTATGGGCTTACTGCCATTCCACTCCTTGGCTTTATCCTTATTCTCAGTAAGGCTATAGGCAAAGCTTGTGGCCATTGTATTTTGGCTTCCTGGCAGATTTTACTGATCTGTCCCTTTAGGGTTTGGTTCACCCTTTCTACCTGTCCACTAGATTGGGGTCCCCATGCAGTATGTAAATGCCAAGAAATTCCTAATAGCCGGCTTACGTCTTTAACCACAGATGCAACAAAGTGCGGTCCCCTATCCGAGGATATTCCTAACGGTACCCCGAACCTCAGAATGATTTCCCGCAAGAACCATTTTACTGTCTCTTTAGCTTGATTGGTGCGACAGGGAAGGGCTTCTGGCCATCCGGAAAAGGT
This sequence comes from Anser brachyrhynchus, assembly GCF_964034855.1. NCBI lineage: Eukaryota > Metazoa > Chordata > Aves > Anseriformes > Anatidae > Anser > Anser brachyrhynchus. The sequence continues at coordinate 95,612 of NW_027663796.1, read as the reverse complement.
GTCAACCCCTACTAACAAATACCTATATCCCCTAGTCCTAGGTAACTCTACAAAATCAACTTGCCAGTAATCTCCTGGTTCTATCCCTACTCTCACTCTTCCCATTTCAGCATGTTTTCTTGCTACTGGATTATTTTTCAAACAAATCTCACACTTTGACGTTACTGATTTTGCCACTGTTAACATATGTGTAGAGATAATGCTACGTTTTAAAAATGTTACCATTGCCTCTGCACCCCAGTGACACTCATTATGTCTTGTCTGAAGTATTTCTCGCATCACCAAGGGGGGTATTACTACCTGGCCCGTAGCGGTCACATACCATCCATCAGAGTTCTTTCGGGCCTTTAGGAGATTTGCTAATTTCTCATCCTCTGGCGAATATCTTGCTTCCTTGGGAAGATTAAGACGAGCGGGGCCTACCTTGAGTGGTACCAGAGCCATCACATTCCACACCTTCTGAGCAATTTGTCGAGCTGCTCGATCTGCCAACCGATTCCCTTCTGATATCTTTGAGGTTCCTCCTTGATGGGCTTTGCAGTGCATGATAGCCACTTGTTTTGGTTTTTGTACCGCATTTATCAGACTTAACACCTCCTCGTGATATTGGATTATATCACGATTATATTGGCCCCTTGTGAGGACAACAGCCCTCTTTCTTTCCATAATACTCCATGAACGTGGACCACTCCAAAGGCATACTTTGAATCTGTCCAAATATTTCCCATCTTTCCTTTACTCAGTTCCAGTGCTCGAGTTAGGGCTAACAGTTCTGCTCGCTGTGCTGATGTTCCAGGTGGTAAAGGTTTTGCTTCGATTACTGTCTTCAGGATTGTTACTGCATACCCTGCATATCGTGCTCCATTCTTCACAAAACTACTACCATCAGTAAAAAGTTCCCAGTCATACCTTTCAAGGGGTACATCCTTCAAATCTTCAATCAAATCCATTCAGATCTTCAATCTCAGAGATCTTCTCCAACCTAAGTGATTCCATGATAGTTCAGCAAGTGTCAAACTGTCCAAACAAATTCTGTCATACAAAAAGGCAGAAGTAAGTCCTTTAAAAGGTTATAGTTATAATTTGGAAAGAAGGAAGATCAGCTATTAAGACTAGAGATGTAAATCCTAGAAAGGGAAAATGCTAAAAGAGTTTGGAAGAAATCTTCTGACTGGTCTTAAACGCTCCGTTGCACTTCGAGGGAAACTCATTAACTCTTTAAGGACTGAAGCTGAAAGTACAAGTTTTGTGTCCTGAAGGGCATAAAATTATTGGAGAGTGTCCAGAGGAGGTTGCTGAAGATGGTGAAAGGTCTGGTGGGCAAGAGGTGTGAGGAGCAGCTGAAGTCTCTTGGTTTGTTCAGCCGAGAGAAGAGGCGACTGAGGGGAGGCCTCATGGCGGCCCTCAGCTTCCTGAGGAGGGGAGTGGAGGGGCAGGCGCTGATCTCTTCTCTCTGGGGACGCGAGGGAACAGCACGGAGCTGGGACAGGGCAGGTTCAGGCTGGGCGTTAGGAAAGGGTTCTTCCCTGTGAGGGTGGCTGCCAATACTGATGCCTTGTTTGAGAAGCGTCCCATGGTGGTGGTTCTTCCAAATCCAGGTCACAGAAGAAGCAGAGAAACAGCCTGCATGTTTTCCTTGCAGCAATGTCTTGACAGGCACTTTGTGAAAGCCAGCAGACACAGGCGCTGAGGAGAGAGGAGGCTTGTGAGAAAGCTGCATTTGCTCAGCATTTTCTGGCTGATGTTGTGGCCTCAGTCTGCAGCACTCTTGCTGAGAGCGGCTCTTCCTGTGACTCAGCTGAGAGAGCTTTGTAATTTCTTTCCTTCTTTTTCCGTGTGCTAGCGCCCAAAGTACGAAGATGATGGCAATGCTGAACACAGAGGGCTCCTGGTTTTGAGAGCCCTTCTGCCCCTTTCTTAAGAATTTCCTGAGTAAGGGAGAAATGAGTGGACAGGAGAAACTGGACGCTCCTGTTGTCTCACTCCCAAGCCCTCATGCAGGTCGAGGGGGCTCTGGCCCATCTCCGTGATGGAGGGGAACTGCAGGAAACAGCCAGGGCCAGAGAGGTTTCACAAAGCTCACCCCTTTAGCTATTGATCAATCTTCTGCTTTTGTTAGTTCAGCAACACCTCTGTTCTGGTTTGGTTTTGCAGCACTGAATTCTTTCTCTGCATTTCTCTGAATGCTTTCTCTAGGAAGTCAGTACACACCCAGACCGACTGCCCGTCCAAACATGCGGCAGTTCAGGTCTCCGGATGCGGGGAGTGTCTGAGCCTCTTGCTGCCATCGGCGGGGGGCAGAGAGACTGCTTGCGTGAGGTGCGAGCAGGTGGACGACCTGGTCCGCATGGTGGCGGAGCTCAAGGAGGAGGTGCAGAGGTTGAGGGATATCAGGGAGTGCGAGCGGGAGATAGACTGGTGGAGCGACTCCCTGCAGGACTGGAGGGAGAGGGACCAGGGTGAGATGCTCCAAAGGGGGGTGGACCCCCTGCCCTGTCGCCATCGGGCAGAGGGAGGGGACCTGCGAGTTGAGGAGGAATGGAGACAGGTCCCTGCTCGACCTCGCAGGAGATGCCCTCCCCTTCCGGTGCCGCCTTCCCAGGTGCCCTTGAACAATAGGTTTGAGGCCCTGGAGCTGGAGAGACCGGTGGGTGAGGATGAGGTAGGAAGCCTACCCAGGAGGATGCCTGAGGTGAGGAAGTTGACTCCACGCCTCAGGACTGCCTCCACCAAGAAAGAAAGAAGGGTGATCGTTGTGGGCGACTCCCTCCTCAGGGGAATGGAGGGCCCTATTTGTTGGCCTGACCCCACACATAGGGAAGTCTGCTGCCTCCCTGGGGCCAGGGTCAGAGACATTACCAGGAAGCTTCCAAACCTGGTTCGCCCCTCTGACTATTACCCGCTTTTGATAGTCCAGGCTGGCAGCGACGATGTTGAAAAGAGAAGCCTCAAGGCTATCAAACAGGACTATAGGGGGCTGGGACGATTGGTGGAGGGAGCGGGAGTGCAGGTGGTGTTTTTGTCCATCCCTACGGGGGAAGGGAGAGGCACGGAGAGGACATGGAAAGCTCACGTGGTTAATAGGTGGCTCAGAGGCTGGTGCCAGCACAGAAATTTTGGGTTTTTTCACCATGGGGAGCTTTACTCGGCACCCGGCCTGATGGCCCCAGACGGGTCCCTATCTCCAAGGGGAAAACGGATCCTAGGCCAGGAGCTGGCGGGGCTCATAGAGAGCGCTTTAAACTAGGTAAGAAGGGGGACGGGGCTCAAACAAGGCTTGTTGGAGCTGTGCCGGGGGAAACAATGGCTAGGCCGGGGAAGAAGGCGATGGCCCAGCTGAAGTGCATCTACACTAATGCACGCAGCATGGGTAACAAACAGGAGGAGCTGGAAGCCATCGTGCAGCAGGCAGGCTAGGACTTGGTTGCCATCACGGAGACGTGGTGGGACCGCTCCCACGACTGGAGTGCTGCAATGCCTGGCTATCGGCTCTTCAGGAGGGACAGGCAGCACAGAGGGGGTGGTGGCGTGGCTCTCTACATCAGAGAATCTTTTGATGTTGTGGAACTCCAGGCTGGGAATGATAAGGTTGAAACCCTGTGGGTTAGGATCCGCGGGAAGGCCGGCAAGGCTAGCATCCTGGTCGGGGTCTGTTATAGACCGCCGAACCAGGATGAGGAGACGGATGAGGAGTTTTATAGGCAACTGACAGAAGTTGCAAAATCGTCGGCGCTTGTCCTCGTGGGGGACTTCAACTTCCCGGACATATCCTGGAAACACAACACGGCACAGAGAAAGCAGTCTAGGAGGTTTCTGGAGAGCGTGGGAGATAGCTTCCTGACGCAGCTGGTCAGTGAACCTACCAGGGGTGGTGCCCCGCTAGACCTTCTCTTCACAAACAGAGAAGGACTGGTGGGAGATGTGGTGGTCGGAAACTGTCTTGGGCAGAGTGACCACGAAATGGTAGAGTTCTCTATTCTTGGTGAGGCCAGGAAGGGGACCAGTAAAACTGCTGCATTGGACTTCCGGAGGGCTGACTTTGAGCTGCTCAGGACGCTGGTTGGCCGAGTCCCTTGGGAGGCGGTTCTGAAGGGCAGAGGAGTCCAGGGAACTGGGCGCTCCTCAGGAAGGAAATCGTGATGGCACAGGAGCGGTCCGTCCCCACGTGTCCAAAGACGAGCCGGCATGGAAGAAGACCGGCCTGGCTCAACAGAGAGTTGCGGCTTGTGCTTAGCAGAAAAAAGAGGGTTTATAATCTTTGGAGAAAAGGGCAGGCCACTGAGGAGGACTACAAGGATGTAGCGAGGCTGTGCAGGGAGAAAATTAGAAAGGCCAAAGCTCATCTGGAGCTCAACCTGGCTACTGCCGTTAAAGACAACAAAAAATCCTTTTACAAATATATCAACGCGAAACGGAGGACTAAGGAGAATCTCCATCCTTTACTGGATGCGAGGGGAAACCTAGTTACTAAGGATGAGGAAAAGGCTGAGGTGCTTAATGCCGCCTTTGCCTCAGTCTTTAGCGGCAATACCGGTTGTTCTCTGGATACCCAGTGCCTTGAGCTGGTGGAAGGGGATGGGGAGCAGGATGTGGCCTTCGCTATCCATGAGGAAATGGTTGGCGACCTGCTACGGAGCTTGGATGTGCGCAAGTCGATGGGGCCGGATGGGATGCACCCGAGGGTACTGAAAGAACTGGCGGAGGAGCTGGCCGAGGCACTTTCCATCATTTATCGGCAGTCCTGGCTATTGGGGGAGGTCCCAGTTGACTGGCGGCTAGCCAATGTGACGCCCATCTATAAGAAGGGCCGCAGGGCAGACCCGGGGAGCTATAGGCCTGTCAGTTTGACCTCAGTGCCAGGAAAGCTCATGGAGCAGATTATCTTGAGGGTCATCACGCGGCACTTGCAGGGCAAGCAGGCGATCAGGCCCAGTCAGCATGGGTTTATGAAAGGCAGGTCCTGCTTGACGAACCTGATCTCCTTCTACGACCAAGTGACGCGCTTGGTGGATGAGGGAAAGGCTGTGGATGTGGTTTACCTTGACCTCAGTAAGGCTTTTGACACCGTTCCCCACAACATTCTCCTCAAGAAACTGGCTGCTCGGGGCTTGGACTGGCGTACGCTTCGCTGGGTTAGAAACTGGGCCCGGCCATCCAGCCAGAGAGTTGTGGTGAATGGAGTCAAATCTGGTTGGAGGCCGGTCACTAGTGGTGTCCCCCAGGGCTCGGTACTGGGGCCGGTCCTCTTTAATATCTTTATCGATGATCTGGATGAGGGCGTCCAGTGCACCCTCAGTAAGTTTGCAGATGACACCAAGCTAAGTGCGTGTGTCGATCTGCTCAAGGGCAGGAAGGCTCTGCAGGAGGATCTGGATAGGCTGGAGCGATGGGCTGAGGTCAACTGTATGAAGTTCAACAAGGCCAAGTGCCGGGTCCTGCACCTGGGGCGCAACAACCCCAAGCAGAGCTACAGGCTGGGAGATGAGTGGCTGGAAAGCTGCCTGGCCGAGAGGGACCTGGGAGTATTGGTTGATAGTCGGCTGAATATGAGCCAGCAGTGTGCCCAGGTGGCCAAGAAGGCCAACGGCATCCTGGCCTGCATAAGAAGCAGTGTGGCCAGCAGGTCTAGGGAAGTGATTGTGCCCCTGTACTCGGCTCTGGTGAGGCCGCACCTCGAGTACTGTGTTCAGTTTTGGGCCCCTCGCTACAGGAAGGACATGGACGTGCTCGAGCGAGTCCAGAGAAGGGCGACCAAGCTGGTGAGGGGTCTGGAGAACAAGCCTTACGAGGAGCGGCTGAGGGAGCTGGGCTTGTTCAGCCTGGAGAAGAGGAGGCTCAGGGGCGACCTTATCGCTCTCTACAGTTACCTTAAAGGAGGCTGTAGAGAGGTGGGGGTTGGTCTGTTCTCCTACGTGCCTGGTGACAGGACGAGGGGGAATGGGCGAAAGTTGCGACAGGGGAGTTTTAGGTTGGATGTTAGGACGTACTTCTTTACCGAAAGGGTTATTAAGCATTGGAACGGGCTGCCCAGGGAGGTGGTGGAGTCACCATCCCTGGAGGTCTTTAAAAGACGTTTAGATGTAGAGCTTAGCGATATGGTTTAGTGGAGTACTTAGTGTTAGGTCGGAGGTTGGACTCGATGATCTTGAGGTCTCTTCCAACCTAGAAATCTGTGATACTGTGATACTGTGAATTCATTAGAGAGCAGAAGTGGGGGACAGCCCTGCTCTTGTGAGAGAGCCTGAGGAACCCCTAACAGTGCCGAAGGGCAGCAAAAGTACGATTGATACCAAGATCATGTAAAATCCTTTTTTCTCTCTTTCTCTTCCCCCATTTCTTTTTTATGTATTTACTTATTTATTTATTTTGAGGGGATGCATGAATGAGAACCCTTTATTGTAAATACCGTGCATCTGAAAAGGTGAGCCTTCAGGCAGACGTACTGGCAAGCTTTGGCTCAGCCCCAGAACTACATCATCATTGGCATAAGCACGACTGGTTGGGCAGAGGGCTGTGACTGGAGTGCTGCGAGGGACGGTTCTAGGCTCATCAGGAGGGATAGGCAGGGCAGGTGAGGCAGGGGGCTGGCGCAATGACACGGTTGAGAGCCTCTGAGTGAGGATTAAGGGACAAACCAATAATGCGGATGTTGTTGTGGGAGTTGGAGACGGCCTCCCATCCCGAGTGACTACACGGATGGGTGGTTCAACAAGGAATTAGGCAATGTCTCCAGATCAGCTGCCCTTGTCCCTAAGTGGGTGGGTGACTTTGGGTTGCCAGATGTTAGCAGGGAATGACAAGAAGCAGACACAAACAGGTCCAGGAAATTCCTAAAGCACCTCGATGATAACTTCTTGATCCAGGTACTAAGGGAGCTGACTCGGAAAGGTGCCCTTCTAGATTGCTGCTTGTAAACCGAGAATGTCTCCTGCGTGAAGTGGCGAATGGCAGCCATCTTGGCTACGGTGGCCACAAAGACGTCGAGCTGAAAATCTTTGGTGATAGGAAGAAAACTGCCAGTAAAACTTCCACCAGTGGCTGTGCCACTGCCGCAGACTCACCACCGGGTGCCGCCTCAGCACAGGTTGGTGGAGCCAGAGTGCTCTGGGGGGGTGGTGGTGGGATTTGTGTCCCCTCATCTTTGGGGAGCACCACGTTGTCCTCTGAGGGGAGTGGCGGCTGCCCCCTGCTCCTGGTCAGGTTCCAGGGAGCAGGGAGCAGCTGCCCCGGGAGCGGAGGATTCAGGAGAAGCGGTGGTGGGGGACCGGGGTGGGTGGGGGCCTGCAGCAGGCAGGAGCCTGTGGGGTGCAGGGGCTCCCTGTGCGGCATGGCCCCCAGGCCTCAGCTCCAGCGGCTGTGGGGCACCAGTGTCCCCATCACCATGGGCTGACCCCAGACACAGATGGGGGGACACGGAGGAGCAGCGGGTAGGGGCAGCACCGCAGGTGGGAGCAGCACCACACGAACTGTGAGCCCGGCACCCCAGACCAGGCATTGGCCTTAGGCAGCGGGTGGAGGATGGTGGGGATGTGAGCGGGCTGGTATGGGATCAGCATCGCTCCAGGGATGGGGGCAGCAAGCAGGCCCTGGAGACAGGGGTGGGGGTAGTTTGGGGTACTTTCAGGTTAGTAGGGTTTCCTTGGTTTTCCACCTCCTCTCTTTTGCAGGGGTGCCAATGCTGCTCCCGTCTGTGGTGGAAGCGGGCCCTGTGGTACCGCCACTGGTACCATGGAGCTGTGATGGGGAGCCAATGGGCCGGCTGTCTGTAGGGGTCCCCAGGAGGTGCCTGTCTGGGGTGTTCGCGGTGGGTTGGGGGATGCTGGGGCTGGGGCTGCTGGTACTGGAGTTGCCAATACCAGCATGGGCTGGGGAAGCTGGGGCTGGGCGTGCTGGCACCAAGTTGGGGATGCTGCTACCAGTCCTGGACAGAGATGCCGGTAGTGGTGCTGGGACCTTGTGGAGATACCAATAGTGGAGCTGGGGGCAATCAGGGTGCTGGAGGTGGTACTGGAAGCGGGACAGTGATGTTGGTACTCGGGTGGTGATGCTCTTACTGGGGCCATGTTGCTGGTACTAGGACAGATTTGGTGGGGCATCTCCACTGGTACTGGGATGCTGATGCTTGTACTGGGACAGCAGTGCACGTAGTGGGACAGCTGTGCTTGGAACTGGGACGGTGATTGTGCACCTCAAAGACTGGTCAGCCCCTAGGAAGTAATGGCTGCATTCAGAGGCGGGGAAGAAGAAAAAACAGGTTCAACAAAAAGAGCAAAGATCAGCCACGCTTCTCACGGCATCTGCCTTTGCAAAGGCAAGTGCCCTTCAAAGCCCACAGACATCGTGTCAGCTCCTTCAACTGGCTGCCAGCCTGCGACTTGCCACCCGCAGAGCATGAATGCCATCACCTTGGCAATTCAGGAAATCATTAGGTAACATTCCCTAGTCTCAAAGACAGATTCTGTAGCCGGATAAATCACCATTGGAAATCGGGTAAAACAAGAGTTTTACTTGAAAGCCTATGAGCAAGAAGTGTAAGCTGAAATGCAGAATTTCTTCAGAACTTTGCTGTGACACTGTGCCAAGCCGTGAGGTCACAACACCTCTCCGTGATGCTGCGAGGGCCATGAGGTCCCAACGCTGCTCCGTGACACCGTGAGGGCTGCAAGGTCACAATAGCTCTCGGTGATGCAGTGCTGGGCCGTGAGGTCCTGACACCCCATTGTGACGCTGGGTCAGGCCACAGGCACTGCTCCGCACCGGTCCTGACAGCAGCACTAGCTGCAGCTGCAGCGGCGGTGGTGGAAGCATGGTGCGAGTGTGGGGAGCCACGGCCCCTGCCTGCGTCCTCTTCCTCCTCCTGGTGGCCCTGTGTGCCTGGGGTGCCCAGGCTGCGCCATGGCGACCACCGGGAGCAGGTGGGTGGGCAGGGCCGGGGCCAACACCAAACCCTGGGCGGCATGGTGCTGCGCGGCACGCATATGGATGGAGGGGACGGGGACGGGATAGCAGCAGGGCCGGGCGGGCACCGCGGGCAGGGGGCAGGCAGGAGGCAGAAGCCCCGCAGGGTGGCACGGTGGGGCCGTGGCTGCTGCGGGGTTGTTTCCTGCCGGGGGGGCCGTGAGTGGCGCTGGGGCCGAGAAGCCTGGGTCTGAGCCCCTGTGGGGCTGAGGCCGCTGGCCCCTCTTGGGAAACTTCCACCTGCATCTTTGTCCCGTGACATTGCCTCAGCCCCCTCAGTCACTGCAGGGTGCTGGGGAAGAGGGAGAGCACAGCATGCCATGGCAACTTCTCTCATCTCTGCTTGATTTTAGATGATGATGGTGTTGCTTCTCCATATCCAGCTTCTCAGCTGGATCATGGTTTGGAGCCTCAGGAGGATCCCCGAGGTACGTTGCGAGTGTGCTTCCTTGAAGGAAGATGGCTAATGGGCTGTAATAGTTTATTCAGGGTCTTCCAAGTGCGTTTGTGCCTTGAGGGGGCTTGCACAAATGAGCCCTGAATATTTCTTCACTTGGAGAGATGCCACCCCTGCCCCTCTCCACAGAGAGGGAAGAACCCAGGCTTTTCTTCCTATTTGGGCCATGTCATTACCTGAGCCCCAGCCAGTGCCTCCCGGTCACTGAGGAAGAGGCAGGCCCCAAGAGGCAATGGAAGCTCCCCTTACCTGTGTCTGATCCCACTTGTGCCCACAGGCAGTACTGGTCAAGTGCCTCCATGGAATCCTGCTCCTGAGCCTGCCAGTATGGGTCCCACAGGTGGTAAGTTGTCCGTGTTCATTTCCTTGCTGTTTGTTAACGGTCTGTTGAGCTAGCTCAGCAAGGGTTCAGCTGCTCACTGGCCAGGGGGCTTCTCCATGACAAACATGGATGATCATTTTTCCCGGGGTCTGCACGCTCCCCCTGCAGTGGGGTCTTCCTTTGTGTCCAGCAGAGATCTTCCCGTAAGAAACACCTGAGGGGCCACACCTTTGGCGGCATGCTCCCTGCGGGGTGTTGCGCACAGCCTGGAGAGAGGATTTGGGAAGAGGCCAAGAGGGAGCCTCCAGCTCAGCAGGCCCCTTTGCGGCTTTGGAAATCCTGGCTCGTGTCTGGGTCCCACATCCTTGCCTGAGCCCCCTCCAGTCGCTGCAGGTCACTAAGGAAGAGGTAGATCACACCATGCAAGGGGAATGTTTCTCTTCTGTGCTTGATTGCAGCAGTTCTCGTAGGCTCTGGCTACTCGACACCTCAGCCTGATGTGGACCACGAGCCTCAGGTTAATCTGCCAGGTAAGTCAGCGGAAGGAAGGAGCATCTAGGTGCTGCAGAGCCAGCAGGCACCTTGCGCTTGAGTTGAGACCTGGGGTGGGCACGGGGAGGGCCCTTCTCCGGGCGGCTCCACGCATGCTTAGTTTGTACCAGCACGGTGCCACTGCAGGCACCCAGCAACTGTTTGCAAGATGCTCTTGAGTGGCAGGGAGAGACGAGTACCATGGAGCAGTCCCCTCTTTGAACTGCATTCTCTGTCACTCTGGTCAGAAGGAGTATGTTGACGTAGTTCACAGGAGGGACTCCACTTGTGTTTACAGATGGGACCGAAGGCAAAGGTGATCCAGGTTCCCAGATGGGTTCCAGGACTGAAGCTCTGGGAGATGGCCTGGGTAAGTTGTGGCTTTTGACTTCCTTTGAGAGCTGCCAGTTCAAAGCCCAAACGTCAGCCAGGCATCTCTGCAGGTGGGAGGGTATAGACCGGCACGTGTGTGTGCCCTGTCAAGGCACGAGCCCTGGTATGCTCTCCTACTGAGCTATTGATGTAGATGGCGCTGGGACAGAAACTTCTCACGGGTCTTTGGTTGCAGAAGTGTCCCCAGGGAGGGCTTTGCCAGATCCTCGGCTGCTTCCGGCGCTGGAGCCCAGCTGGTATCCCAGGGGTGGGTAGTCATTTCACTGACTTCACAAACTAAGCCCTGGTTCTCCAAATTGCACTGGTGCCAAAGTTAACTTCCTACTTTCTCTTCAGGTCCTCTAAGAGCAAAGGACAATGCTGAAATAAGAAAATCTTCCCCAACATCCTCTGACATCGTAGAGGATATCATAAAGGAGTTAAAGGAGGCAGCACCTGGTGGGTATATTTCTCTCTGTCCGCCATAAGACTTGGGAAGGTGAGGTTCTAAATCCATGTGTGGACACACCGTAACCTGCACAGCAGGAAGGGATGGATCAGAGCGGAGACACTCAATTTCACACCTAGCAGGCACTGGTGAGCCTCAGAGAAGGCCGAGAGCCTCTGCTGCCGCTTGTGGGTCACGCCGTGTCCCAGGGGCAGCTGCTAGCCCAGCATTACCATTACTGGTCCGAGCTGTTCCGTGCAAACATTGGTATCCAGCCAGCAGCAAAGGGCTTCTGCTGAACTTGTGTTCAGCTCCCGCACAGCGCTGCTTGCAGCTGGGCGAGTTCAAGGCAGGAGGCACATCCCAAGCAGTGCTTGCTGTCCCCTGAGCAGGGAGACACATGTCACCAGAGGGAAGAGCACCCTTGGGCAGAGGAGGGAAAGCGCAGGCAGATTTGGGGCAGCGGCTGGGATCGAAGCAGCCCAGCCCAGCCCTCTCGTTCTCCTTGATGTCTGAGGATTCTCGGTGACAGCCTGCAGGCAGGGGCGAGTTCAAGCTGCACACCCAGCTTGATGCCCGACCCCTAACTTGTAGGAGCTGAAAGGAAAGGCACTTACCTCAGTCTCAGCTGATTTAGCTGTCCACTTCTAGTTGGGTTTCAAATGACTTGGCCAAACGTCTTGGGATGGAGTCAGCATAATGGGATGGACATGCTTCTCAGAAGGGCTGTTCCTGCCTCTGAACTGGATGCAGCTTTTTTATGTCCTCTTTGAAGGCACGAATTGAGCGTCATCTTGCAGTGTACCAAAAATGCACTATGTGCGATGTGAACAAGAAGATCTCCTGCAATCTCCTGGTCTCGCAGCAGGCCAGATTTTGCTGTCTGTGCTGGTAGACTGCCAGGAGTCGAACACTTAGATTTTTCTTTGTGAATGACATGTTGTTTGGAGTAGTGAGTACCTCCCCCAGAAGCCCAGGCCGTAGCTTCTAAACTTTAGGGATGTCTTTTGAGAAGCACTACCTTCCAAAGATACCGTCCTCGAAAGGAGGAGCAGTTCCTTATAGTCACACTGTCCTGCTTTCTTTCTAAAGGGCTGGTTAGAGAGACTGTGCCGAAGGAGGTGCTTTGGCAACGAAGCGGTCGCAGGCTGCCGCTCCCTGGCAAAAGAACAGAGGCAATGAAGTCAACTGCCACACGAGGTAAAGGCTGTTTCTTGGTCATCCGCTGTCACCAGCCAGAACCAGCATGCGTGTGCAGGTTCTTGCCCTGGTACCCGCTCTTGCAGCTCATGTCAGCAGCCAAACCCAAGAGTGTCAGTAGGCAGCAAGTGTTGCAGAGGAAGGCAGGAGTGGCTCCCTGAGGATGGCTGTCTTCCCCGGGCTGTGACAGCATGTGACAGCAGTGCAGCGGAGAGACGCTCACAAAGCTCTGTGGCTGTGGTTAGAGAGGGGTCACCCCCCAGCGCACCAAGTTCCCAGGGATTTTGGAACTTTGCTCTTGGGGGAACGAGGCCGTCAGAAGCCCATTGAGCAGACGATGGGAAACGGGACCCCTCCTGTGAGCTGAGGCCCAGAGTGATGCCCTGACCCAGTGAAAACGGGGCACTGCCATAGAGCTACTGATGTAGGTGTCGATGTGACAGAAACTTCTCACGGGTCTTTGGTTGCAGAAGTGTCCCCAGGGAGGGCTTTGCCAGATCCTCGGCTGCTTCCGGCGCTGGAGCCCAGCTGGTATCCCAGGGGTGGGTAGTCATTTCACTGACTTCACAAACTAAGCCCTGGTTCTCCAAATTGCACTGGTGCCAAAGTTAACTTCCTACTTTCTCTTCAGGTCCTCTAAGAGCAAAGGACAATGCTGAAATAAGAAAATCTTCCCCAACATCCTCTGACATCGTAGAGGATATCATAAAGGAGTTAAAGGAGGCAGCACCTGGTGGGTATATTTCTCTCTGTCCACCATAAATCTTGGGAAGCTGACGTTCTAAATCCATGTGTGGACGCACCGTAACCTGCACAGCAGGAAGGGATGGATCAGAGCGGAGACACTCAATTTCACACCTAGCAGGCACTGGTGAGCCTCAGAGAAGGCCGAGAGCCTCTGCTGCCGCTTGTGGGTCACGCCGTGTCCCAGGGGCAGCTGCTAGCCCAGCACTACCATAACTGGTCCAAGCTGTTCCGTGAAAACTTTGGTATCCAGCCAGCAGAAACTGGCATGTGCTTGCAACTGTGCCCAGAATATGGTTCAAGGAGGAGCAGTTCCTTATAGTCACACTGTCCTGCTTTCTTTCTAAAGGGCTGGTTAGAGAGACTGTGCCGAAGGAGGTGCTTTGGCAACGAAGCGGTCGCAGGCTGCCGCTCCCTGGCAAAAGAACAGAGGCAATGAAGTCAACTGCCACACGAGGTAAAGGTAAAGGCTGTTTCTTGGTCATCCACTGTCACCAGCCAGAACCAGCATGCGTGTGCAGGTTCTTGCCCTGGTACCCGCTCTTGCAGCTCATGTCAGCAGCCAAACCCAAGAGTGTCAGTAGGCAGCAAGTGTTGCAGAGGAAGTCAGGAGTGGCTCCCTGAGGATGGCTGTCTTCCCCGGGCTGTGACAGCAGTGCAGCGGAGGGACGCTCACAAAGCTCTGTGGCTGTGGTTAGAGAGGGGTCACCTCCCAGCGCACCCAGTTCCCAGGGATTTTGGAACTTTGCTCTTGGGGGAACAAGGCCGTCAGAAGCCCACTGAGCAGACAATGGGAAACGGGACCCCTCCTGTGAGCTGAGGCCCAGAGTGATGCCCTGACTCAGTACAGATGGGGCACTGCCTCACTGGCACTCCTGGGCTCCCGAATTTTGTTCAGTTTTGTCCCTAAGGCTCCGAGTGTGCCTCGAGCAGCGAAGGTGGGCAAGCGCCTAAGAACTTTGAGAACTCCAAAGAGCTGGGGGAGCAAACCTGAGACACTGGGCTCTCAGCATTATGGCAGGGAAAACAAAGGATGGAGGGAAAACAAAGCTGAGAGGCAAAAGGGAGGCTCCAGAGTGCCTTGAGTTGCAGTGCCTTTGGCAGATTCCCCAGCTTCTGCTGAACCTCAGGAAGCATTGCGGCCTGAGGATTTTCACTTGCTCAAAGATGCTAACCAAATGAAACAGAACACTTCCTGGCAATGTCAGACCTCCTGTGAGATTACCAGTAGTGCGCAGGACACGGCAATGTCCACAATTGTTCTTGCAGGCGTGGATGGGGAGAACAATGCAAACATTGCAAAGCCCCAGAATTTCCGAAGGTACTGCATAGAAGGCGCTGTGGCAGTCTTGGTTCCCTTCCTCGTGCTTGTGACAGTTGCGTGCTGCGTGCTTATCTGGTGTTGGCGGCAGGAAAACCGGTGAGTTGTTGTTCCCCCGCTCCCTCTCCTCCTCTCCCCCTCCCAAATTCTTTACCGTATCTTTGTTAACATTATTATATGGCTGCTGCCAGCCAGGAAGCAGTTGTCGTTAGCGTATTGTGAAGTGAGCAGTTAGTTTTTGACCAGACTCTTCTGAAATTTCTGCTGTCCAGTGTTTTAGGTGGCCTCTAATTCCTGGGCATTCTGTTCTGGAGCCCATTTTTCTGTTGCTGGTCTTAGCGAAGCTTGGCCCTTCCGCAGCAAGAGCAGAGCCAGGGACAGCCGTAGGCAAAGCAAGGCCAGGAAGAGAAATGCAGGAGCTGAGAGAGAGTGCCATCAGAGAGAGAAGCGCAGCAGTGCCAGTTCCCCCCCAGCACAAGGCACCCTGTTCTGGGACGCCCTGAATTGCAGGTGTCCGCCTCAGCCAAGGTGTGCCAGCTCCTGGGAGCATGGGGATGAGCCCTGCCAGCTGCGGGCATTGCCTTGGAGAGGGGCAGTCAGTGTGTCACAGCCGCACCTGAGCGCTGCCAGCGTGCGTGTCTTCAGCACACACAGAGCTTGTGTGTTTAATTACACATCCCAAAGAGCGGATGGGCAGCACCTCACCGAACAGGGAGCCGAGGCCGTCACCTTGTTGGTCCAGGGCCAGGGCCGGGCAGGGAGCTGAGTACTGGTCCTTGCAAGGCGCTCTGAAAAAGGGCAGTCGGTGGCTGTGGTGACTGGGCCATGCAGAGCCCGGCTGTGGACCCCTGTCTCTGCGGGCGCCAGGTCTTCTTGCTGGGACAGCACGTGCAGAGCAGGCAGGTCAGGATGGCTGGCGAGGCACTGGGGAGGAGACAAGCTGGGGCAGGATGTGGAGGGGAGCAGAGTCCCAGCGGAGGGCACAGGGCACCCTGTTTTCTGCACAGAGCATGTGTGCCCACAGCTCACGCACAGCCGGATGCCTGCACCCCGCTGCCTCGCACCCGCCTGGCACCGCAGCCGCAGCACGGCCTCAGCAAATTCCTGTCTCCGCAGGCGCCTCGCCGCAGCCCAGGCAGCCCAGACTGACACCCGCAGCCGCTCCGTGAGCCCCTACAGGCAGCCTGACCACCGTCGTACGCCTGAGAGCCAGGCCCGACACCAGCGGCCACCATCAGTGCCTGGAAGACCGACCCGCCTGCCACCAGCCCGGCCTCCACGGCCCCCACGCACGGCAGCAGACCAATGGAAGGCACGCGACCGGCCCAGTATCCCCCAGTCCTCGTGGACACAGACATCACCTCCACGGCCCCCTCCACCCTCTTCCAAGGGCTGGGGCAGGCCCCCCCGGGATGCAGCCTTGGCCACACTTCCAATAAATATTGAATAATACAGCACAGCAGTCCGGGTCTTATGTACAGCAACACCCAGGAACCCACAGCAGGACTTTGTGACTGATCGAAAAGTAACCCTGAGGGTCCTCGGTGCTGGGGGTCAGCCAGACTGTGCCCACCATGCAGGGAACGCAGGGGAAGGGAGCTGGGGAGCAGCACAGCAGGAGCAGACAGAAGGGCTGTGAGCGCGGCAGCGACCCTGCACAGCGCTCACCCGAGAACCCCCTGCTCAAACTGGCAGTGCCGCAGCCACACACAGGCTCGGGCCCTTCCTGATCCTGGGCCGAGGCCAGGCTCCCCACAGCCAGCCCTCCTCAGGTCCTGACACTGCACGGATGGCCGATTTTGGCCAGGGTGCCCCATGCCAACGCTCCTACGGCTCAGCTCTCCTCAAGGAGTACAAGAAAAAATTTCTAACTCTTTGGAGTCAGGGCTGGGATTGCCACACGCTGGCACAAGCAACTGGAACCAGAGGGGAGACCCGAGGTGCTGCCACCACCAAAGGTAAGAGATCCTCATTTGAAAAATCTCACTTGAGGGTGGCCGTCTCCTCCCATGTGGCTCCTTGGAGGAGCAGAAAGCTCGGGTCGAGCTCCGGAGTCCCCTCTGGGGGTGAGGATGAGTTGTCTCCCCGTGGATGGGCCCAGGGTTGGAGGGCACAGGGCTGAAGCTCTGTCTTCTCGGGGACAGCCAAGCCTCACCTTCTGTCCTTTGCCATGTACAGGCCTCAGCTTCTTCCTCCCTCAGATTTGTCTGGGGCCAGAAGCCGAAGGAGAGAAGGCTCTCAGTTAACGGTTAACCGGTGCACGGTTAACGGTTGGACCTGATCATCTTGTTAGCATTCACGAAGACACATAAGCCACAAAGTGATGATATGAAGGTGCTTTTATTAGGCGCTGGAAGTTAGGGGCATGCCTGCCCAAATCTAACTTCGTCCGATTTGTTCACTCAGTTCTCTTTTATCTCCTAAAATATTACATATGCATTAAGTTTTACAACACATCTATGCATATTCATTTCCTAGCTCCTCCTAGCCCCGCTTTGTATGCTAATTATCTAATCAGTCCTTCTGTGCTTGCATATCACTCTCTGGTGGTCGTCCGGGTGGTCGTCGGGATGAAGTAAGATGTCTTCATCAGAGCTGAACTTTTTACCTTTACCTACCAGTAAATTCTCTGATGATTGCCCGTGTGGGATCTGTACCACTTGTGTCCATGGTACCTGGTCCTCCCTTTTTCTTCTAGATCCTTTTTGGTGGGCTACCAATATCCCTTTATCCAATTTTGGATATACCAATGTTTCTCTTATCCCATAATCTGTGCTATTTTCATGTGTTACTATGCACCGGTAGTTTCCTTCGTTGACATTAGTAACACTAAACAGGGTTAGGGTGGTAGCTCCTCTCAGTTGTAGGCCCAGTTCTGGGGTATTACTTACGTACGCCTTCCCCTTCCGTGCAGCCTTCAATCCTGTATTGTCCCCGGCTGTGTTTATGTCTATTTCCTGGCTCTGTCCGGAGTCATTTATTTTCCCCCAGACCACCTGTAGAGAGCTAATTGTTATTGGTTTATCGTCGTGCATTCCACATTCCAAAGTAACATTTTCTCCTTTGAATATTTCCTCTTTCTTATATTTTTCTGGTATTTCTAGGAGCCCAATTACAAGGTATTTACACAAAACAATTACTGTTGTCGTTACCGTTGTTAAGAACCCCGACATTGTATGGTTATATGCGCCTCATCTGTAGTTTTGTATCTCCGATTGCTCGCACCGACCAAAGTTCAGGAACCTTTTTCACCCGAGTGTAATGAATCCAAGCATCCACCCCTTCTACCTTTACAGCTGTAAAAGTAGTCAATAATACTTGATAAGGTTCGGCCCACCGTTCTTTCAGGGGTTCTTCATTCCAGTTTTTGATGTACACTCGGTCGCCTGGCTGAATGTCATGGACAGGGTTTTCCAGTGACAACGGTCGGTTCCACACCAAAACACTTCAATGTTGAGCTAAAGTTTTGCCAAGAGACAATACATAATTATAAACATCCTGGTTCCCTGTTATGTGCATATTAGGATTTGGTTCTGAGGATTCATAAGGCTTTCCATATATAATCTCGTATGGGCTTACTGCCATTCCACTCCTTGGCTTTATCCTTATTCTCAGTAAGGCTATAGGCAAAGCTTGTGGCCATTGTATTTTGGCTTCCTGGCAGATTTTACTGATCTGTCCCTTTAGGGTTTGGTTCACCCTTTCTACCTGTCCACTAGATTGGGGTCCCCATGCAGTATGTAAATGCCAAGAAATTCCTAATAGCCGGCTTACGTCTTTAACCACAGATGCAACAAAGTGCGGTCCCCTATCCGAGGATATTCCTAACGGTACCCCGAACCTCAGAATGATTTCCCGCAAGAACCATTTTACTGTCTCTTTAGCTTGATTGGTGCGACAGGGAAGGGCTTCTGGCCATCCGGAAAAGGTGTCAACCCCTACTAACAAATACCTATATCCCCTAGTCCTAGGTAACTCTACAAAATCAACTTGCCAGTAATCTCCTGGTTCTATCCCTACTCTCACTCTTCCCATTTCAGCATGTTTTCTTGCTACTGGATTATTTTTCAAACAAATCTCACACTTTGACGTTACTGATTTTGCCACTGTTAACATATGTGTAGAGATAATGCTACGTTTTAAAAATGTTACCATTGCCTCTGCACCCCAGTGACACTCATTATGTCTTGTCTGAAGTATTTCTCGCATCACCAAGGGGGGTATTACTACCTGGCCCGTAGCGGTCACATACCATCCATCAGAGTTCTTTCGGGCCTTTAGGAGATTTGCTAATTTCTCATCCTCTGGCGAATATCTTGCTTCCTTGGGAAGATTAAGACGAGCGGGGCCTACCTTGAGTGGTACCAGAGCCATCACATTCCACACCTTCTGAGCAATTTGTCGAGCTGCTCGATCTGCCAACCGATTCCCTTCTGATATCTTTGAGGTTCCTCCTTGATGGGCTTTGCAGTGCATGATAGCCACTTGTTTTGGTTTTTGTACCGCATTTATCAGACTTAACACCTCCTCGTGATATTGGATTATATCACGATTATATTGGCCCCTTGTGAGGACAACAGCCCTCTTTCTTTCCATAATACTCCATGAACGTGGACCACTCCAAAGGCATACTTTGAATCTGTCCAAATATTTCCCATCTTTCCTTTACTCAGTTCCAGTGCTCGAGTTAGGGCTAACAGTTCTGCTCGCTGTGCTGATGTTCCAGGTGGTAAAGGTTTTGCTTCGATTACTGTCTTCAGGATTGTTACTGCATACCCTGCATATCGTGCTCCATTCTTCACAAAACTACTACCATCAGTAAAAAGTTCCCAGTCATACCTTTCAAGGGGTACATCCTTCAAATCTTCAATCAAATCCATTCAGATCTTCAATCTCAGAGATCTTCTCCAACCTAAGTGATTCCATGATAGTTCAGCAAGTGTCAAACTGTCCAAACAAATTCTGTCATACAAAAAGGCAGAAGTAAGTCCTTTAAAAGGTTATAGTTATAATTTGGAAAGAAGGAAGATCAGCTATTAAGACTAGAGATGTAAATCCTAGAAAGGGAAAATGCTAAAAGAGTTTGGAAGAAATCTTCTGACTGGTCTTAAACGCTCCGTTGCACTTCGAGGGAAACTCATTAACTCTTTAAGGACTGAAGCTGAAAGTACAAGTTTTGTGTCCTGAAGGGCATAAAATTATTGGAGAGTGTCCAGAGGAGGTTGCTGAAGATGGTGAAAGGTCTGGTGGGCAAGAGGTGTGAGGAGCAGCTGAAGTCTCTTGGTTTGTTCAGCCGAGAGAAGAGGCGACTGAGGGGAGGCCTCATGGCGGCCCTCAGCTTCCTGAGGAGGGGAGTGGAGGGGCAGGCGCTGATCTCTTCTCTCTGGGGACGCGAGGGAACAGCACGGAGCTGGGACAGGGCAGGTTCAGGCTGGGCGTTAGGAAAGGGTTCTTCCCTGTGAGGGTGGCTGCCAATACTGATGCCTTGTTTGAGAAGCGTCCCATGGTGGTGGTTCTTCCAAATCCAGGTCACAGAAGAAGCAGAGAAACAGCCTGCATGTTTTCCTTGCAGCAATGTCTTGACAGGCACTTTGTGAAAGCCAGCAGACACAGGCGCTGAGGAGAGAGGAGGCTTGTGAGAAAGCTGCATTTGCTCAGCATTTTCTGGCTGATGTTGTGGCCTCAGTCTGCAGCACTCTTGCTGAGAGCGGCTCTTCCTGTGACTCAGCTGAGAGAGCTTTGTAATTTCTTTCCTTCTTTTTCCGTGTGCTAGCGCCCAAAGTACGAAGATGATGGCAATGCTGAACACAGAGGGCTCCTGGTTTTGAGAGCCCTTCTGCCCCTTTCTTAAGAATTTCCTGAGTAAGGGAGAAATGAGTGGACAGGAGAAACTGGACGCTCCTGTTGTCTCACTCCCAAGCCCTCATGCAGGTCGAGGGGGCTCTGGCCCATCTCCGTGATGGTGGGGAACTGCAGGAAACAGCCAGGGCCAGAGAGGTTTCACAAAGCTCACCCCTTTAGCTATTGATCAATCTTCTGCTTTTGTTAGTTCAGCAACACCTCTGTTCTGGTTTGGTTTTGCAGCACTGAATTCTTTCTCTGCATTTCTCTGAATGCTTTCTCTAGGAAGTCAGTACACACCCAGACCGACTGCCCGTCCAAACATGCGGCAGTTCAGGTCTCCGGATGCGGGGAGTGTCTGAGCCTCTTGCTGCCATCGGCGGGGGGCAGAGAGACTGCTTGCGTGAGGTGCGAGCAGGTGGACGACCTGGTCCGCATGGTGGCGGAGCTCAAGGAGGAGGTGCAGAGGTTGAGGGATATCAGGGAGTGCGAGCGGGAGATAGACTGGTGGAGCGACTCCCTGCAGGACTGGAGGGAGAGGGACCAGGGTGAGATGCTCCAAAGGGGGGTGGACCCCCTGCCCTGTCGCCATCGGGCAGAGGGAGGGGACCTGCGAGTTGAGGAGGAATGGAGACAGGTCCCTGCTCGACCTCGCAGGAGATGCCCTCCCCTTCCGGTGCCGCCTTCCCAGGTGCCCTTGAACAATAGGTTTGAGGCCCTGGAGCTGGAGAGACCGGTGGGTGAGGATGAGGTAGGAAGCCTACCCAGGAGGATGCCTGAGGTGAGGAAGTTGACTCCACGCCTCAGGACTGCCTCCACCAAGAAAGAAAGAAGGGTGATCGTTGTGGGCGACTCCCTCCTCAGGGGAATGGAGGGCCCTATTTGTTGGCCTGACCCCACACATAGGGAAGTCTGCTGCCTCCCTGGGGCCAGGGTCAGAGACATTACCAGGAAGCTTCCAAACCTGGTTCGCCCCTCTGACTATTACCCGCTTTTGATAGTCCAGGCTGGCAGCGACGATGTTGAAAAGAGAAGCCTCAAGGCTATCAAACAGGACTATAGGGGGCTGGGACGATTGGTGGAGGGAGCGGGAGTGCAGGTGGTGTTTTTGTCCATCCCTACGGGGGAAGGGAGAGGCACGGAGAGGACATGGAAAGCTCACGTGGTTAATAGGTGGCTCAGAGGCTGGTGCCAGCACAGAAATTTTGGGTTTTTTCACCATGGGGAGCTTTACTCGGCACCCGGCCTGATGGCCCCAGACGGGTCCCTATCTCCAAGGGGAAAACGGATCCTAGGCCAGGAGCTGGCGGGGCTCATAGAGAGCGCTTTAAACTAGGTAAGAAGGGGGACGGGGCTCAAACAAGGCTTGTTGGAGCTGTGCCGGGGGAAACAATGGCTAGGCCGGGGAAGAAGGCGATGGCCCAGCTGAAGTGCATCTACACTAATGCACGCAGCATGGGTAACAAACAGGAGGAGCTGGAAGCCATCGTGCAGCAGGCAGGCTAGGACTTGGTTGCCATCACGGAGACGTGGTGGGACCGCTCCCACGACTGGAGTGCTGCAATGCCTGGCTATCGGCTCTTCAGGAGGGACAGGCAGCACAGAGGGGGTGGTGGCGTGGCTCTCTACATCAGAGAATCTTTTGATGTTGTGGAACTCCAGGCTGGGAATGATAAGGTTGAAACCCTGTGGGTTAGGATCCGCGGGAAGGCCGGCAAGGCTAGCATCCTGGTCGGGGTCTGTTATAGACCGCCGAACCAGGATGAGGAGACGGATGAGGAGTTTTATAGGCAACTGACAGAAGTTGCAAAATCGTCGGCGCTTGTCCTCGTGGGGGACTTCAACTTCCCGGACATATCCTGGAAACACAACACGGCACAGAGAAAGCAGTCTAGGAGGTTTCTGGAGAGCGTGGGAGATAGCTTCCTGACGCAGCTGGTCAGTGAACCTACCAGGGGTGGTGCCCCGCTAGACCTTCTCTTCACAAACAGAGAAGGACTGGTGGGAGATGTGGTGGTCGGAAACTGTCTTGGGCAGAGTGACCACGAAATGGTAGAGTTCTCTATTCTTGGTGAGGCCAGGAAGGGGACCAGTAAAACTGCTGCATTGGACTTCCGGAGGGCTGACTTTGAGCTGCTCAGGACGCTGGTTGGCCGAGTCCCTTGGGAGGCGGTTCTGAAGGGCAGAGGAGTCCAGGAAGGCTGGGCGCTCCTCAGGAAGGAAATCGTGATGGCACAGGAGCGGTCCGTCCCCACGTGTCCAAAGACGAGCCGGCATGGAAGAAGACCGGCCTGGCTCAACAGAGAGTTGCGGCTTGTGCTTAGCAGAAAAAAGAGGGTTTATAATCTTTGGAGAAAAGGGCAGGCCACTGAGGAGGACTACAAGGATGTAGCGAGGCTGTGCAGGGAGAAAATTAGAAAGGCCAAAGCTCATCTGGAGCTCAACCTGGCTACTGCCGTTAAAGACAACAAAAAATCCTTTTACAAATATATCAACGCGAAACGGAGGACTAAGGAGAATCTCCATCCTTTACTGGATGCGAGGGGAAACCTAGTTACTAAGGATGAGGAAAAGGCTGAGGTGCTTAATGCCGCCTTTGCCTCAGTCTTTAGCGGCAATACCGGTTGTTCTCTGGATACCCAGTGCCTTGAGCTGGTGGAAGGGGACGGGGAGCAGGATGTGGCCTTCGCTATCCATGAGGAAATGGTTGGCGACCTGCTACGGAGCTTGGATGTGCGCAAGTCGATGGGGCCGGATGGGATGCACCCGAGGGTACTGAAAGAACTGGCGGAGGAGCTGGCCGAGGCACTTTCCATCATTTATCGGCAGTCCTGGCTATCGGGGGAGGTCCCAGTTGACTGGCGGCTAGCCAATGTGACGCCCATCTATAAGAAGGGCCGCAGGGCAGACCCGGGGAGCTATAGGCCTGTCAGTTTGACCTCAGTGCCAGGAAAGCTCATGGAGCAGATTATCTTGAGGGTCATCACGCGGCACTTGCAGGGCAAGCAGGCGATCAGGCCCAGTCAGCATGGGTTTATGAAAGGCAGGTCCTGCTTGACGAACCTGATCTCCTTCTACGACCAAGTGACGCGCTTGGTGGATGAGGGAAAGGCTGTGGATGTGGTTTACCTTGACCTCAGTAAGGCTTTTGACACCGTTCCCCACAACATTCTCCTCAAGAAACTGGCTGCTCGGGGCTTGGACTGGCGTACGCTTCGCTGGGTTAGAAACTGGGCCCGGCCATCCAGCCAGAGAGTTGTGGTGAATGGAGTCAAATCTGGTTGGAGGCCGGTCACTAGTGGTGTCCCCCAGGGCTCGGTACTGGGGCCGGTCCTCTTTAATATCTTTATCGATGATCTGGATGAGGGCGTCCAGTGCACCCTCAGTAAGTTTGCAGATGACACCAAGCTAAGTGCGTGTGTCGATCTGCTCAAGGGCAGGAAGGCTCTGCAGGAGGATCTGGATAGGCTGGAGCGATGGGCTGAGGTCAACTGTATGAAGTTCAACAAGGCCAAGTGCCGGGTCCTGCACCTGGGGCGCAACAACCCCAAGCAGAGCTACAGGCTGGGAGATGAGTGGCTGGAAAGCTGCCTGGCCGAGAGGGACCTGGGAGTATTGGTTGATAGTCGGCTGAATATGAGCCAGCAGTGTGCCCAGGTGGCCAAGAAGGCCAACGGCATCCTGGCCTGCATAAGAAGCAGTGTGGCCAGCAGGTCTAGGGAAGTGATTGTGCCCCTGTACTCGGCTCTGGTGAGGCCGCACCTCGAGTACTGTGTTCAGTTTTGGGCCCCTCGCTACAGGAAGGACATGGACGTGCTCGAGCGAGTCCAGAGAAGGGCGACCAAGCTGGTGAGGGGTCTGGAGAACAAGCCTTACGAGGAGCGGCTGAGGGAGCTGGGCTTGTTCAGCCTGGAGAAGAGGAGGCTCAGGGGCGACCTTATCGCTCTCTACAGTTACCTTAAAGGAGGCTGTAGAGAGGTGGGGGTTGGTCTGTTCTCCTACGTGCCTGGTGACAGGACGAGGGGGAATGGGCGAAAGTTGCGACAGGGGAGTTTTAGGTTGGATGTTAGGACGTACTTCTTTACCGAAAGGGTTATTAAGCATTGGAACGGGCTGCCCAGGGAGGTGGTGGAGTCACCATCCCTGGAGGTCTTTAAAAGACGTTTAGATGTAGAGCTTAGCGATATGGTTTAGTGGAGTACTTAGTGTTAGGTCGGAGGTTGGACTCGATGATCTTGAGGTCTCTTCCAACCTAGAAATCTGTGATACTGTGATACTGTGAATTCATTAGAGAGCAGAAGTGGGGGACAGCCCTGCTCTTGTGAGAGAGCCTGAGGAACCCCTAACAGTGCCGAAGGGCAGCAAAAGTACGATTGATACCAAGATCATGTAAAATCCTTTTTTCTCTCTTTCTCTTCCCCCATTTCTTTTTTATGTATTTACTTATTTATTTATTTTGAGGGGATGCATGAATGAGAACCCTTTATTGTAAATACCGTGCATCTGAAAAGGTGAGCCTTCAGGCAGACGTACTGGCAAGCTTTGGCTCAGCCCCAGAACTACATCATCATTGGCATAAGCACGACTGGTTGGGCAGAGGGCTGTGACTGGAGTGCTGCGAGGGACGGTTCTAGGCTCATCAGGAGGGATAGGCAGGGCAGGTGAGGCAGGGGGCTGGCGCAATGACACGGTTGAGAGCCTCTGAGTGAGGATTAAGGGACAAACCAATAATGCGGATGTTGTTGTGGGAGTTGGAGACGGCCTCCCATCCCGAGTGACTACACGGATGGGTGGTTCAACAAGGAATTAGGCAATGTCTCCAGATCAGCTGCCCTTGTCCCTAAGTGGGTGGGTGACTTTGGGTTGCCAGATGTTAGCAGGGAATGACAAGAAGCAGACACAAACAGGTCCAGGAAATTCCTAAAGCACCTCGATGATAACTTCTTGATCCAGGTACTAAGGGAGCTGACTCGGAAA
Organism: Anser brachyrhynchus; assembly: GCF_964034855.1. Classification (NCBI taxonomy): domain Eukaryota; kingdom Metazoa; phylum Chordata; class Aves; order Anseriformes; family Anatidae; genus Anser; species Anser brachyrhynchus. Next base: position 70,441 of record NW_027663796.1, on the reverse strand, counting down.
GGTGCCCTTCTAGATTGCTGCTTGTAAACCGAGAATGTCTCCTGCGTGAAGTGGCGAATGGCAGCCATCTTGGCTACGGTGGCCACAAAGACGTCGAGCTGAAAATCTTTGGTGATAGGAAGAAAACTGCCAGTAAAACTTCCACCAGTGGCTGTGCCACTGCCGCAGACTCACCACCGGGTGCCGCCTCAGCACAGGTTGGTGGAGCCAGAGTGCTCTGGGGGGGTGGTGGTGGGATTTGTGTCCCCTCATCTTTGGGGAGCACCACGTTGTCCTCTGAGGGGAGTGGCGGCTGCCCCCTGCTCCTGGTCAGGTTCCAGGGAGCAGGGAGCAGCTGCCCCGGGAGCGGAGGATTCAGGAGAAGCGGTGGTGGGGGACCGGGGTGGGTGGGGGCCTGCAGCAGGCAGGAGCCTGTGGGGTGCAGGGGCTCCCTGTGCGGCATGGCCCCCAGGCCTCAGCTCCAGCGGCTGTGGGGCACCAGTGTCCCCATCACCATGGGCTGACCCCAGACACAGATGGGGGGACACGGAGGAGCAGCGGGTAGGGGCAGCACCGCAGGTGGGAGCAGCACCACACGAACTGTGAGCCCGGCACCCCAGACCAGGCATTGGCCTTAGGCAGCGGGTGGAGGATGGTGGGGATGTGAGCGGGCTGGTATGGGATCAGCATCGCTCCAAGGATGGGGGCAGCAAGCAGGCCCTGGAGACAGGGGTGGGGGTAGTTTGGGGTACTTTCAGGTTAGTAGGGTTTCCTTGGTTTTCCACCTCCTCTCTTTTGCAGGGGTGCCAATGCTGCTCCCGTCTGTGGTGGAAGCGGGCCCTGTGGTACCGCCACTGGTACCATGGAGCTGTGATGGGGAGCCAATGGGCCGGCTGTCTGTAGGGGTCCCCAGGAGGTGCCTGTCTGGGGTGTTCGCGGTGGGTTGGGGGATGCTGGGGCTGGGGCTGCTGGTACTGGAGTTGCCAATACCAGCATGGGCTGGGGAAGCTGGGGCTGGGCGTGCTGGCACCAAGTTGGGGATGCTGCTACCAGTCCTGGACAGAGATGCCGGTAGTGGTGCTGGGACCTTGTGGAGATACCAATAGTGGAGCTGGGGGCAATCAGGGTGCTGGAGGTGGTACTGGAAGCGGGACAGTGATGTTGGTACTCGGGTGGTGATGCTCTTACTGGGGCCATGTTGCTGGTACTAGGACAGATTTGGTGGGGCATCTCCACTGGTACTGGGATGCTGATGCTTGTACTGGGACAGCAGTGCACGTAGTGGGACAGCTGTGCTTGGAACTGGGACGGTGATTGTGCACCTCAAAGACTGGTCAGCCCCTAGGAAGTAATGGCTGCATTCAGAGGCGGGGAAGAAGAAAAAACAGGTTCAACAAAAAGAGCAAAGATCAGCCACGCTTCTCACGGCATCTGCCTTTGCAAAGGCAAGTGCCCTTCAAAGCCCACAGACATCGTGTCAGCTCCTTCAACTGGCTGCCAGCCTGCGACTTGCCACCCGCAGAGCATGAATGCCATCACCTTGGCAATTCAGGAAATCATTAGGTAACATTCCCTAGTCTCAAAGACAGATTCTGTAGCCGGATAAATCACCATTGGAAATCGGGTAAAACAAGAGTTTTACTTGAAAGCCTATGAGCAAGAAGTGTAAGCTGAAATGCAGAATTTCTTCAGAACTTTGCTGTGACACTGTGCCAAGCTGTGAGGTCACAACACCTCTCCGTGATGCTGCGAGGGCCATGAGGTCCCAACGCTGCTCCGTGACACCGTGAGGGCTGCAAGGTCACAATAGCTCTCGGTGATGCAGTGCTGGGCCGTGAGGTCCTGACACCCCATTGTGACGCTGGGTCAGGCCACAGGCACTGCTCCGCACCGGTCCTGACAGCAGCACTAGCTGCAGCTGCAGCGGCGGTGGTGGAAGCATGGTGCGAGTGTGGGGAGCCACGGCCCCTGCCTGCGTCCTCTTCCTCCTCCTGGTGGCCCTGTGTGCCTGGGGTGCCCAGGCTGCGCCATGGCGACCACCGGGAGCAGGTGGGTGGGCAGGGCCGGGGCCAACACCAAACCCTGGGCGGCATGGTGCTGCGCGGCACGCATATGGATGGAGGGGACGGGGACGGGATAGCAGCAGGGCCGGGCGGGCACCGCGGGCAGGGGGCAGGCAGGAGGCAGAAGCCCCGCAGGGTGGCACGGTGGGGCCGTGGCTGCTGCGGGGTTGTTTCCTGCCGGGGGGGCCGTGAGTGGCGCTGGGGCCGAGAAGCCTGGGTCTGAGCCCCTGTGGGGCTGAGGCCGCTGGCCCCTCTTGGGAAACTTCCACCTGCATCTTTGTCCCGTGACATTGCCTCAGCCCCCTCAGTCACTGCAGGGTGCTGGGGAAGAGGGAGAGCACAGCATGCCATGGCAACTTCTCTCATCTCTGCTTGATTTTAGATGATGATGGTGTTGCTTCTCCATATCCAGCTTCTCAGCTGGATCATGGTTTGGAGCCTCAGGAGGATCCCCGAGGTACGTTGCGAGTGTGCTTCCTTGAAGGAAGATGGCTAATGGGCTGTAATAGTTTATTCAGGGTCTTCCAAGTGCGTTTGTGCCTTGAGGGGGCTTGCACAAATGAGCCCTGAATATTTCTTCACTTGGAGAGATGCCACCCCTGCCCCTCTCCACAGAGAGGGAAGAACCCAGGCTTTTCTTCCTATTTGGGCCATGTCATTACCTGAGCCCCAGCCAGTGCCTCCCGGTCACTGAGGAAGAGGCAGGCCCCAAGAGGCAATGGAAGCTCCCCTTACCTGTGTCTGATCCCACTTGTGCCCACAGGCAGTACTGGTCAAGTGCCTCCATGGAATCCTGCTCCTGAGCCTGCCAGTATGGGTCCCACAGGTGGTAAGTTGTCCGTGTTCATTTCCTTGCTGTTTGTTAACGGTCTGTTGAGCTAGCTCAGCAAGGGTTCAGCTGCTCACTGGCCAGGGGGCTTCTCCATGACAAACATGGATGATCATTTTTCCCGGGGTCTGCACGCTCCCCCTGCAGTGGGGTCTTCCTTTGTGTCCAGCAGAGATCTTCCCGTAAGAAACACCTGAGGGGCCACACCTTTGGCGGCATGCTCCCTGCGGGGTGTTGCGCACAGCCTGGAGAGAGGATTTGGGAAGAGGCCAAGAGGGAGCCTCCAGCTCAGCAGGCCCCTTTGCGGCTTTGGAAATCCTGGCTCGTGTCTGGGTCCCACATCCTTGCCTGAGCCCCCTCCAGTCGCTGCAGGTCACTAAGGAAGAGGTAGATCACACCATGCAAGGGGAATGTTTCTCTTCTGTGCTTGATTGCAGCAGTTCTCGTAGGCTCTGGCTACTCGACACCTCAGCCTGATGTGGACCACGAGCCTCAGGTTAATCTGCCAGGTAAGTCAGCGGAAGGAAGGAGCATCTAGGTGCTGCAGAGCCAGCAGGCACCTTGCGCTTGAGTTGAGACCTGGGGTGGGCACGGGGAGGGCCCTTCTCCGGGCGGCTCCACGCATGCTTAGTTTGTACCAGCACGGTGCCACTGCAGGCACCCAGCAACTGTTTGCAAGATGCTCTTGAGTGGCAGGGAGAGACGAGTACCATGGAGCAGTCCCCTCTTTGAACTGCATTCTCTGTCACTCTGGTCAGAAGGAGTATGTTGACGTAGTTCACAGGGGGGACTCCACTTGTGTTTACAGATGGGACCGAAGGCAAAGGTGATCCAGGTTCCCAGATGGGTTCCAGGACTGAAGCTCTGGGAGATGGCCTGGGTAAGTTGTGGCTTTTGACTTCCTTTGAGAGCTGCCAGTTCAAAGCCCAAACGTCAGCCAGGCATCTCTGCAGGTGGGAGGGTATAGACCGGCACGTGTGTGTGCCCTGTCAAGGCACGAGCCCTGGTATGCTCTCCTACTGAGCTATTGATGTAGATGGCGCTGGGACAGAAACTTCTCACGGGTCTTTGGTTGCAGAAGTGTCCCCAGGGAGGGCTTTGCCAGATCCTCGGCTGCTTCCGGCGCTGGAGCCCAGCTGGTATCCCAGGGGTGGGTAGTCATTTCACTGACTTCACAAACTAAGCCCTGGTTCTCCAAATTGCACTGGTGCCAAAGTTAACTTCCTACTTTCTCTTCAGGTCCTCTAAGAGCAAAGGACAATGCTGAAATAAGAAAATCTTCCCCAACATCCTCTGACATCGTAGAGGATATCATAAAGGAGTTAAAGGAGGCAGCACCTGGTGGGTATATTTCTCTCTGTCCGCCATAAGACTTGGGAAGGTGAGGTTCTAAATCCATGTGTGGACACACCGTAACCTGCACAGCAGGAAGGGATGGATCAGAGCGGAGACACTCAATTTCACACCTAGCAGGCACTGGTGAGCCTCAGAGAAGGCCGAGAGCCTCTGCTGCCGCTTGTGGGTCACGCCGTGTCCCAGGGGCAGCTGCTAGCCCAGCATTACCATTACTGGTCCGAGCTGTTCCGTGCAAACATTGGTATCCAGCCAGCAGCAAAGGGCTTCTGCTGAACTTGTGTTCAGCTCCCGCACAGCGCTGCTTGCAGCTGGGCGAGTTCAAGGCAGGAGGCACATCCCAAGCAGTGCTTGCTGTCCCCTGAGCAGGGAGACACATGTCACCAGAGGGAAGAGCACCCTTGGGCAGAGGAGGGAAAGCGCAGGCAGATTTGGGGCAGCGGCTGGGATCGAAGCAGCCCAGCCCAGCCCTCTCGTTCTCCTTGATGTCTGAGGATTCTCGGTGACAGCCTGCAGGCAGGGGCGAGTTCAAGCTGCACACCCAGCTTGATGCCCGACCCCTAACTTGTAGGAGCTGAAAGGAAAGGCACTTACCTCAGTCTCAGCTGATTTAGCTGTCCACTTCTAGTTGGGTTTCAAATGACTTGGCCAAACGTCTTGGGATGGAGTCAGCATAATGGGATGGACATGCTTCTCAGAAGGGCTGTTCCTGCCTCTGAACTGGATGCAGCTTTTTTATGTCCTCTTTGAAGGCACGAATTGAGCGTCATCTTGCAGTGTACCAAAAATGCACTATGTGCGATGTGAACAAGAAGATCTCCTGCAATCTCCTGGTCTCGCAGCAGGCCAGATTTTGCTGTCTGTGCTGGTAGACTGCCAGGAGTCGAACACTTAGATTTTTCTTTGTGAATGACATGTTGTTTGGAGTAGTGAGTACCTCCCCCAGAAGCCCAGGCCGTAGCTTCTAAACTTTAGGGATGTCTTTTGAGAAGCACTACCTTCCAAAGATACCGTCCTCGAAAGGAGGAGCAGTTCCTTATAGTCACACTGTCCTGCTTTCTTTCTAAAGGGCTGGTTAGAGAGACTGTGCCGAAGGAGGTGCTTTGGCAACGAAGCGGTCGCAGGCTGCCGCTCCCTGGCAAAAGAACAGAGGCAATGAAGTCAACTGCCACACGAGGTAAAGGCTGTTTCTTGGTCATCCGCTGTCACCAGCCAGAACCAGCATGCGTGTGCAGGTTCTTGCCCTGGTACCCGCTCTTGCAGCTCATGTCAGCAGCCAAACCCAAGAGTGTCAGTAGGCAGCAAGTGTTGCAGAGGAAGGCAGGAGTGGCTCCCTGAGGATGGCTGTCTTCCCCGGGCTGTGACAGCATGTGACAGCAGTGCAGCGGAGAGACGCTCACAAAGCTCTGTGGCTGTGGTTAGAGAGGGGTCACCCCCCAGCGCACCAAGTTCCCAGGGATTTTGGAACTTTGCTCTTGGGGGAACGAGGCCGTCAGAAGCCCATTGAGCAGACGATGGGAAACGGGACCCCTCCTGTGAGCTGAGGCCCAGAGTGATGCCCTGACCCAGTGAAAACGGGGCACTGCCATAGAGCTACTGATGTAGGTGTCGATGTGACAGAAACTTCTCACGGGTCTTTGGTTGCAGAAGTGTCCCCAGGGAGGGCTTTGCCAGATCCTCGGCTGCTTCCGGCGCTGGAGCCCAGCTGGTATCCCAGGGGTGGGTAGTCATTTCACTGACTTCACAAACTAAGCCCTGGTTCTCCAAATTGCACTGGTGCCAAAGTTAACTTCCTACTTTCTCTTCAGGTCCTCTAAGAGCAAAGGACAATGCTGAAATAAGAAAATCTTCCCCAACATCCTCTGACATCGTAGAGGATATCATAAAGGAGTTAAAGGAGGCAGCACCTGGTGGGTATATTTCTCTCTGTCCACCATAAATCTTGGGAAGCTGACGTTCTAAATCCATGTGTGGACGCACCGTAACCTGCACAGCAGGAAGGGATGGATCAGAGCGGAGACACTCAATTTCACACCTAGCAGGCACTGGTGAGCCTCAGAGAAGGCCGAGAGCCTCTGCTGCCGCTTGTGGGTCACGCCGTGTCCCAGGGGCAGCTGCTAGCCCAGCACTACCATAACTGGTCCAAGCTGTTCCGTGAAAACTTTGGTATCCAGCCAGCAGAAACTGGCATGTGCTTGCAACTGTGCCCAGAATATGGTTCAAGGAGGAGCAGTTCCTTATAGTCACACTGTCCTGCTTTCTTTCTAAAGGGCTGGTTAGAGAGACTGTGCCGAAGGAGGTGCTTTGGCAACGAAGCGGTCGCAGGCTGCCGCTCCCTGGCAAAAGAACAGAGGCAATGAAGTCAACTGCCACACGAGGTAAAGGCTGTTTCTTGGTCATCCACTGTCACCAGCCAGAACCAGCATGCGTGTGCAGGTTCTTGCCCTGGTACCCGCTCTTGCAGCTCATGTCAGCAGCCAAACCCAAGAGTGTCAGTAGGCAGCAAGTGTTGCAGAGGAAGTCAGGAGTGGCTCCCTGAGGATGGCTGTCTTCCCCGGGCTGTGACAGCAGTGCAGCGGAGGGACGCTCACAAAGCTCTGTGGCTGTGGTTAGAGAGGGGTCACCTCCCAGCGCACCCAGTTCCCAGGGATTTTGGAACTTTGCTCTTGGGGGAACAAGGCCGTCAGAAGCCCACTGAGCAGACAATGGGAAACGGGACCCCTCCTGTGAGCTGAGGCCCAGAGTGATGCCCTGACTCAGTACAGATGGGGCACTGCCTCACTGGCACTCCTGGGCTCCCGAATTTTGTTCAGTTTTGTCCCTAAGGCTCCGAGTGTGCCTCGAGCAGCGAAGGTGGGCAAGCGCCTAAGAACTTTGAGAACTCCAAAGAGCTGGGGGAGCAAACCTGAGACACTGGGCTCTCAGCATTATGGCAGGGAAAACAAAGGATGGAGGGAAAACAAAGCTGAGAGGCAAAAGGGAGGCTCCAGAGTGCCTTGAGTTGCAGTGCCTTTGGCAGATTCCCCAGCTTCTGCTGAACCTCAGGAAGCATTGCGGCCTGAGGATTTTCACTTGCTCAAAGATGCTAACCAAATGAAACAGAACACTTCCTGGCAATGTCAGACCTCCTGTGAGATTACCAGTAGTGCGCAGGACACGGCAATGTCCACAATTGTTCTTGCAGGCGTGGATGGGGAGAACAATGCAAACACTGCAAAGCCCCAGAATTTCCGAAGGTACTGCATAGAAGGCGCTGTGGCAGTCTTGGTTCCCTTCCTCGTGCTTGTGACAGTTGCGTGCTGCGTGCTTATCTGGTGTTGGCGGCAGGAAAACCGGTGAGTTGTTGTTCCCCCGCTCCCTCTCCTCCTCTCCCCCTCCCAAATTCTTTACCGTATCTTTGTTAACATTATTATATGGCTGCTGCCAGCCAGGAAGCAGTTGTCGTTAGCGTATTGTGAAGTGAGCAGTTAGTTTTTGACCAGACTCTTCTGAAATTTCTGCTGTCCAGTGTTTTAGGTGGCCTCTAATTCCTGGGCATTCTGTTCTGGAGCCCATTTTTCTGTTGCTGGTCTTAGCGAAGCTTGGCCCTTCCGCAGCAAGAGCAGAGCCAGGGACAGCCGTAGGCAAAGCAAGGCCAGGAAGAGAAATGCAGGAGCTGAGAGAGAGTGCCATCAGAGAGAGAAGCGCAGCAGTGCCAGTTCCCCCCCAGCACAAGGCACCCTGTTCTGGGACGCCCTGAATTGCAGGTGTCCGCCTCAGCCAAGGTGTGCCAGCTCCTGGGAGCATGGGGATGAGCCCTGCCAGCTGCGGGCATTGTCTTGGAGAGGGGCAGTCAGTGTGTCACAGCCGCACCTGAGCGCTGCCAGCGTGCGTGTCTTCAGCACACACAGAGCTTGTGTGTTTAATTACACATCCCAAAGAGCGGATGGGCAGCACCTCACCGAACAGGGAGCCGAGGCCGTCACCTTGTTGGTCCAGGGCCAGGGCCGGGCAGGGAGCTGAGTACTGGTCCTTGCAAGGCGCTCTGAAAAAGGGCAGTCGGTGGCTGTGGTGACTGGGCCATGCAGAGCCCGGCTGTGGACCCCTGTCTCTGCGGGCGCCAGGTCTTCTTGCTGGGACAGCACGTGCAGAGCAGGCAGGTCAGGATGGCTGGCGAGGCACTGGGGAGGAGACAAGCTGGGGCAGGATGTGGAGGGGAGCAGAGTCCCAGCGGAGGGCACAGGGCACCCTGTTTTCTGCACAGAGCATGTGTGCCCACAGCTCACGCACAGCCGGATGCCTGCACCCCGCTGCCTCGCACCCGCCTGGCACCGCAGCCGCAGCACGGCCTCAGCAAATTCCTGTCTCCGCAGGCGCCTCGCCGCAGCCCAGGCAGCCCAGACTGACACCCGCAGCCGCTCCGTGAGCCCCTACAGGCAGCCTGACCACCGTCGTACGCCTGAGAGCCAGGCCCGACACCAGCGGCCACCATCAGTGCCTGGAAGACCGACCCGCCTGCCACCAGCCCGGCCTCCACGGCCCCCACGCACGGCAGCAGACCAATGGAAGGCACGCGACCGGCCCAGTATCCCCCAGTCCTCGTGGACACAGACATCACCTCCACGGCCCCCTCCACCCTCTTCCAAGGGCTGGGGCAGGCCCCCCCGGGATGCAGCCTTGGCCACACTTCCAATAAATATTGAATAATACAGCACAGCAGTCCGGGTCTTATGTACAGCAACACCCAGGAACCCACAGCAGGACTTTGTGACTGATCGAAAAGTAACCCTGAGGGTCCTCGGTGCTGGGGGTCAGCCAGACTGTGCCCACCATGCAGGGAACGCAGGGGAAGGGAGCTGGGGAGCAGCACAGCAGGAGCAGACAGAAGGGCTGTGAGCGCGGCAGCGACCCTGCACAGCGCTCACCCGAGAACCCCCTGCTCAAACTGGCAGTGCCGCAGCCACACACAAGCTCGGGCCCTTCCTGATCCTGGGCCGAGGCCAGGCTCCCCACAGCCAGCCCTCCTCAGGTCCTGACACTGCACGGATGGCCGATTTTGGCCAGGGTGCCCCATGCCAACGCTCCTACGGCTCAGCTCTCCTCAAGGAGTACAAGAAAAAATTTCTAACTCTTTGGAGTCAGGGCTGGGATTGCCACACGCTGGCACAAGCAACTGGAACCAGAGGGGAGACCCGAGGTGCTGCCACCACCAAAGGTAAGAGATCCTCATTTGAAAAATCTCACTTGAGGGTGGCCGTCTCCTCCCATGTGGCTCCTTGGAGGAGCAGAAAGCTCGGGTCGAGCTCCGGAGTCCCCTCTGGGGGTGAGGATGAGTTGTCTCCCCGTGGATGGGCCCAGGGTTGGAGGGCACAGGGCTGAAGCTCTGTCTTCTCGGGGACAGCCAAGCCTCACCTTCTGTCCTTTGCCATGTACAGGCCTCAGCTTCTTCCTCCCTCAGATTTGTCTGGGGCCAGAAGCCGAAGGAGAGAAGGCTCTCAGTTAACGGTTAACCGGTGCACGGTTAACGGTTGGACCTGATCATCTTGTTAGCATTCACGAAGACACATAAGCCACAAAGTGATGATATGAAGGTGCTTTTATTAGGCGCTGGAAGTTAGGGGCATGCCTGCCCAAATCTAACTTCGTCCGATTTGTTCACTCAGTTCTCTTTTATCTCCTAAAATATTACATATGCATTAAGTTTTACAACACATCTATGCATATTCATTTCCTAGCTCCTCCTAGCCCCGCTTTGTATGCTAATTATCTAATCAGTCCTTCTGTGCTTGCATATCACTCTCTGGTGGTCGTCCGGGTGGTCGTCGGGATGAAGTAAGATGTCTTCATCAGAGCTGAACTTTTTACCTTTACCTACCAGTAAATTCTCTGATGATTGCCCGTGTGGGATCTGTACCACTTGTGTCCATGGTACCTGGTCCTCCCTTTTTCTTCTAGATCCTTTTTGGTGGGCTACCAATATCCCTTTATCCAATTTTGGATATACCAATGTTTCTCTTATCCCATAATCTGTGCTATTTTCATGTGTTACTATGCACCGGTAGTTTCCTTCGTTGACATTAGTAACACTAAACAGGGTTAGGGTGGTAGCTCCTCTCAGTTGTAGGCCCAGTTCTGGGGTATTACTTACGTACGCCTTCCCCTTCCGTGCAGCCTTCAATCCTGTATTGTCCCCGGCTGTGTTTATGTCTATTTCCTGGCTCTGTCCGGAGTCATTTATTTTCCCCCAGACCACCTGTAGAGAGCTAATTGTTATTGGTTTATCGTCGTGCATTCCACATTCCAAAGTAACATTTTCTCCTTTGAATATTTCCTCTTTCTTATATTTTTCTGGTATTTCTAGGAGCCCAATTACAAGGTATTTACACAAAACAATTACTGTTGTCGTTACCGTTGTTAAGAACCCCGACATTGTATGGTTATATGCGCCTCATCTGTAGTTTTGTATCTCCGATTGCTCGCACCGACCAAAGTTCAGGAACCTTTTTCACCCGAGTGTAATGAATCCAAGCATCCACCCCTTCTACCTTTACAGCTGTAAAAGTAGTCAATAATACTTGATAAGGTTCGGCCCACCGTTCTTTCAGGGGTTCTTCATTCCAGTTTTTGATGTACACTCGGTCGCCTGGCTGAATGTCGTGGACAGGGTTTTCCAGTGACAACGGTCGGTTCCACACCAAAACACTTCAATGTTGAGCTAAAGTTTTGCCAAGAGACAATACATAATTATAAACATCCTGGTTCCCTGTTATGTGCATATTAGGATTTGGTTCTGAGGATTCATAAGGCTTTCCATATATAATCTCGTATGGGCTTACTGCCATTCCACTCCTTGGCTTTGTCCTTATTCTCAGTAAGGCTATAGGCAAAGCTTGTGGCCATTGTATTTTGGCTTCCTGGCAGATTTTACTGATCTGTCCCTTTAGGGTTTGGTTCACCCTTTCTACCTGTCCACTAGATTGGGGTCCCCATGCAGTATGTAAATGCCAAGAAATTCCTAATAGCCGGCTTACGTCTTTAACCACAGATGCAACAAAGTGCGGTCCCCTATCCGAGGATATTCCTAACGGTACCCCGAACCTCAGAATGATTTCCCGCAAGAACCATTTTACTGTCTCTTTAGCTTGATTGGTGCGACAGGGAAGGGCTTCTGGCCATCCGGAAAAGGTGTCAACCCCTACTAACAAATACCTATATCCCCTAGTCCTAGGTAACTCTACAAAATCAACTTGCCAGTAATCTCCTGGTTCTATCCCTACTCTCACTCTTCCCATTTCAGCATGTTTTCTTGCTACTGGATTATTTTTCAAACAAATCTCACACTTTGACGTTACTGATTTTGCCACTGTTAACATATGTGTAGAGATAATGCTACGTTTTAAAAATGTTACCATTGCCTCTGCACCCCAGTGACACTCATTATGTCTTGTCTGAAGTATTTCTCGCATCACCAAGGGGGGTATTACTACCTGGCCCGTAGCGGTCACATACCATCCATCAGAGTTCTTTCGGGCCTTTAGGAGATTTGCTAATTTCTCATCCTCTGGCGAATATCTTGCTTCCTTGGGAAGATTAAGACGAGCGGGGCCTACCTTGAGTGGTACCAGAGCCATCACATTCCACACCTTCTGAGCAATTTGTCGAGCTGCTCGATCTGCCAACCGATTCCCTTCTGATATCTTTGAGGTTCCTCCTTGATGGGCTTTGCAGTGCATGATAGCCACTTGTTTTGGTTTTTGTACCGCATTTATCAGACTTAACACCTCCTCGTGATATTGGATTATATCACGATTATATTGGCCCCTTGTGAGGACAACAGCCCTCTTTCTTTCCATAATACTCCATGAACGTGGACCACTCCAAAGGCATACTTTGAATCTGTCCAAATATTTCCCATCTTTCCTTTACTCAGTTCCAGTGCTCGAGTTAGGGCTAACAGTTCTGCTCGCTGTGCTGATGTTCCAGGTGGTAAAGGTTTTGCTTCGATTACTGTCTTCAGGATTGTTACTGCATACCCTGCATATCGTGCTCCATTCTTCACAAAACTACTACCATCAGTAAAAAGTTCCCAGTCATACCTTTCAAGGGGTACATCCTTCAAATCTTCAATCAAATCCATTCAGATCTTCAATCTCAGAGATCTTCTCCAACCTAAGTGATTCCATGATAGTTCAGCAAGTGTCAAACTGTCCAAACAAATTCTGTCATACAAAAAGGCAGAAGTAAGTCCTTTAAAAGGTTATAGTTATAATTTGGAAAGAAGGAAGATCAGCTATTAAGACTAGAGATGTAAATCCTAGAAAGGGAAAATGCTAAAAGAGTTTGGAAGAAATCTTCTGACTGGTCTTAAACGCTCCGTTGCACTTCGAGGGAAACTCATTAACTCTTTAAGGACTGAAGCTGAAAGTACAAGTTTTGTGTCCTGAAGGGCATAAAATTATTGGAGAGTGTCCAGAGGAGGTTGCTGAAGATGGTGAAAGGTCTGGTGGGCAAGAGGTGTGAGGAGCAGCTGAAGTCTCTTGGTTTGTTCAGCCGAGAGAAGAGGCGACTGAGGGGAGGCCTCATGGCGGCCCTCAGCTTCCTGAGGAGGGGAGTGGAGGGGCAGGCGCTGATCTCTTCTCTCTGGGGACGCGAGGGAACAGCACGGAGCTGGGACAGGGCAGGTTCAGGCTGGGCGTTAGGAAAGGGTTCTTCCCTGTGAGGGTGGCTGCCAATACTGATGCCTTGTTTGAGAAGCGTCCCATGGTGGTGGTTCTTCCAAATCCAGGTCACAGAAGAAGCAGAGAAACAGCCTGCATGTTTTCCTTGCAGCAATGTCTTGACAGGCACTTTGTGAAAGCCAGCAGACACAGGCGCTGAGGAGAGAGGAGGCTTGTGAGAAAGCTGCATTTGCTCAGCATTTTCTGGCTGATGTTGTGGCCTCAGTCTGCAGCACTCTTGCTGAGAGCGGCTCTTCCTGTGACTCAGCTGAGAGAGCTTTGTAATTTCTTTCCTTCTTTTTCCGTGTGCTAGCGCCCAAAGTACGAAGATGATGGCAATGCTGAACACAGAGGGCTCCTGGTTTTGAGAGCCCTTCTGCCCCTTTCTTAAGAATTTCCTGAGTAAGGGAGAAATGAGTGGACAGGAGAAACTGGATGCTCCTGTTGTCTCACTCCCAAGCCCTCATGCAGGTCGAGGGGGCTCTGGCCCATCTCCGTGATGGTGGGGAACTGCAGGAAACAGCCAGGGCCAGAGAGGTTTCACAAAGCTCACCCCTTTAGCTATTGATCAATCTTCTGCTTTTGTTAGTTCAGCAACACCTCTGTTCTGGTTTGGTTTTGCAGCACTGAATTCTTTCTCTGCATTTCTCTGAATGCTTTCTCTAGGAAGTCAGTACACACCCAGACCGACTGCCCGTCCAAACATGCGGCAGTTCAGGTCTCCGGATGCGGGGAGTGTCTGAGCCTCTTGCTGCCATCGGCGGGGGGCAGAGAGACTGCTTGCGTGAGGTGCGAGCAGGTGGACGACCTGGTCCGCATGGTGGCGGAGCTCAAGGAGGAGGTGCAGAGGTTGAGGGATATCAGGGAGTGCGAGCGGGAGATAGACTGGTGGAGCGACTCCCTGCAGGACTGGAGGGAGAGGGACCAGGGTGAGATGCTCCAAAGGGGGGTGGACCCCCTGCCCTGTCGCCATCGGGCAGAGGGAGGGGACCTGCGAGTTGAGGAGGAATGGAGACAGGTCCCTGCTCGACCTCGCAGGAGATGCCCTCCCCTTCCGGTGCCGCCTTCCCAGGTGCCCTTGAACAATAGGTTTGAGGCCCTGGAGCTGGAGAGACCGGTGGGTGAGGATGAGGTAGGAAGCCTACCCAGGAGGATGCCTGAGGTGAGGAAGTTGACTCCACGCCTCAGGACTGCCTCCACCAAGAAAGAAAGAAGGGTGATCGTTGTGGGCGACTCCCTCCTCAGGGGAATGGAGGGCCCTATTTGTTGGCCTGACCCCACACATAGGGAAGTCTGCTGCCTCCCTGGGGCCAGGGTCAGAGACATTACCAGGAAGCTTCCAAACCTGGTTCGCCCCTCTGACTATTACCCGCTTTTGATAGTCCAGGCTGGCAGCGACGATGTTGAAAAGAGAAGCCTCAAGGCTATCAAACAGGACTATAGGGGGCTGGGACGATTGGTGGAGGGAGCGGGAGTGCAGGTGGTGTTTTTGTCCATCCCTACGGGGGAAGGGAGAGGCACGGAGAGGACATGGAAAGCTCACGTGGTTAATAGGTGGCTCAGAGGCTGGTGCCAGCACAGAAATTTTGGGTTTTTTCACCATGGGGAGCTTTACTCGGCACCCGGCCTGATGGCCCCAGACGGGTCCCTATCTCCAAGGGGAAAACGGATCCTAGGCCAGGAGCTGGCGGGGCTCATAGAGAGCGCTTTAAACTAGGTAAGAAGGGGGACGGGGCTCAAACAAGGCTTGTTGGAGCTGTGCCGGGGGAAACAATGGCTAGGCCGGGGAAGAAGGCGATGGCCCAGCTGAAGTGCATCTACACTAATGCACGCAGCATGGGTAACAAACAGGAGGAGCTGGAAGCCATCGTGCAGCAGGCAGGCTAGGACTTGGTTGCCATCACGGAGACGTGGTGGGACCGCTCCCACGACTGGAGTGCTGCAATGCCTGGCTATCGGCTCTTCAGGAGGGACAGGCAGCACAGAGGGGGTGGTGGCGTGGCTCTCTACATCAGAGAATCTTTTGATGTTGTGGAACTCCAGGCTGGGAATGATAAGGTTGAAACCCTGTGGGTTAGGATCCGCGGGAAGGCCGGCAAGGCTAGCATCCTGGTCGGGGTCTGTTATAGACCGCCGAACCAGGATGAGGAGACGGATGAGGAGTTTTATAGGCAACTGACAGAAGTTGCAAAATCGTCGGCGCTTGTCCTCGTGGGGGACTTCAACTTCCCGGACATATCCTGGAAACACAACACGGCACAGAGAAAGCAGTCTAGGAGGTTTCTGGAGAGCGTGGGAGATAGCTTCCTGACGCAGCTGGTCAGTGAACCTACCAGGGGTGGTGCCCCGCTAGACCTTCTCTTCACAAACAGAGAAGGACTGGTGGGAGATGTGGTGGTCGGAAACTGTCTTGGGCAGAGTGACCACGAAATGGTAGAGTTCTCTATTCTTGGTGAGGCCAGGAAGGGGACCAGTAAAACTGCTGCATTGGACTTCCGGAGGGCTGACTTTGAGCTGCTCAGGACGCTGGTTGGCCGAGTCCCTTGGGAGGCGGTTCTGAAGGGCAGAGGAGTCCAGGAAGGCTGGGCGCTCCTCAGGAAGGAAATCGTGATGGCACAGGAGCGGTCCGTCCCCACGTGTCCAAAGACGAGCCGGCATGGAAGAAGACCGGCCTGGCTCAACAGAGAGTTGCGGCTTGTGCTTAGCAGAAAAAAGAGGGTTTATAATCTTTGGAGAAAAGGGCAGGCCACTGAGGAGGACTACAAGGATGTAGCGAGGCTGTGCAGGGAGAAAATTAGAAAGGCCAAAGCTCATCTGGAGCTCAACCTGGCTACTGCCGTTAAAGACAACAAAAAATCCTTTTACAAATATATCAACGCGAAACGGAGGACTAAGGAGAATCTCCATCCTTTACTGGATGCGAGGGGAAACCTAGTTACTAAGGATGAGGAAAAGGCTGAGGTGCTTAATGCCGCCTTTGCCTCAGTCTTTAGCGGCAATACCGGTTGTTCTCTGGATACCCAGTGCCTTGAGCTGGTGGAAGGGGATGGGGAGCAGGATGTGGCCTTCGCTATCCATGAGGAAATGGTTGGCGACCTGCTACGGAGCTTGGATGTGCGCAAGTCGATGGGGCCGGATGGGATGCACCCGAGGGTACTGAAAGAACTGGCGGAGGAGCTGGCCGAGGCACTTTCCATCATTTATCGGCAGTCCTGGCTATCGGGGGAGGTCCCAGTTGACTGGCGGCTAGCCAATGTGACGCCCATCTATAAGAAGGGCCGCAGGGCAGACCCGGGGAGCTATAGGCCTGTCAGTTTGACCTCAGTGCCAGGAAAGCTCATGGAGCAGATTATCTTGAGGGTCATCACGCGGCACTTGCAGGGCAAGCAGGCGATCAGGCCCAGTCAGCATGGGTTTATGAAAGGCAGGTCCTGCTTGACGAACCTGATCTCCTTCTACGACCAAGTGACGCGCTTGGTGGATGAGGGAAAGGCTGTGGATGTGGTTTACCTTGACCTCAGTAAGGCTTTTGACACCGTTCCCCACAACATTCTCCTCAAGAAACTGGCTGCTCGGGGCTTGGACTGGCGTACGCTTCGCTGGGTTAGAAACTGGCTGGATGGCCGGGCCCAGAGAGTTGTGGTGAATGGAGTCAAATCTGGTTGGAGGCCGGTCACTAGTGGTGTCCCCCAGGGCTCGGTACTGGGGCCGGTCCTCTTTAATATCTTTATCGATGATCTGGATGAGGGCGTCCAGTGCACCCTCAGTAAGTTTGCAGATGACACCAAGCTAAGTGCGTGTGTCGATCTGCTCAAGGGCAGGAAGGCTCTGCAGGAGGATCTGGATAGGCTGGAGCGATGGGCTGAGGTCAACTGTATGAAGTTCAACAAGGCCAAGTGCCGGGTCCTGCACCTGGGGCGCAACAACCCCAAGCAGAGCTACAGGCTGGGAGATGAGTGGCTGGAAAGCTGCCTGGCCGAGAGGGACCTGGGAGTATTGGTTGATAGTCGGCTGAATATGAGCCAGCAGTGTGCCCAGGTGGCCAAGAAGGCCAACGGCATCCTGGCCTGCATAAGAAGCAGTGTGGCCAGCAGGTCTAGGGAAGTGATTGTGCCCCTGTACTCGGCTCTGGTGAGGCCGCACCTCGAGTACTGTGTTCAGTTTTGGGCCCCTCGCTACAGGAAGGACATGGACGTGCTCGAGCGAGTCCAGAGAAGGGCGACCAAGCTGGTGAGGGGTCTGGAGAACAAGCCTTACGAGGAGCGGCTGAGGGAGCTGGGCTTGTTCAGCCTGGAGAAGAGGAGGCTCAGGGGCGACCTTATCGCTCTCTACAGTTACCTTAAAGGAGGCTGTAGAGAGGTGGGGGTTGGTCTGTTCTCCTACGTGCCTGGTGACAGGACGAGGGGGAATGGGCGAAAGTTGCGACAGGGGAGTTTTAGGTTGGATGTTAGGACGTACTTCTTTACCGAAAGGGTTATTAAGCATTGGAACGGGCTGCCCAGGGAGGTGGTGGAGTCACCATCCCTGGAGGTCTTTAAAAGACGTTTAGATGTAGAGCTTAGCGATATGGTTTAGTGGAGTACTTAGTGTTAGGTCGGAGGTTGGACTCGATGATCTTGAGGTCTCTTCCAACCTAGAAATCTGTGATACTGTGATACTGTGAATTCATTAGAGAGCAGAAGTGGGGGACAGCCCTGCTCTTGTGAGAGAGCCTGAGGAACCCCTAACAGTGCCGAAGGGCAGCAAAAGTACGATTGATACCAAGATCATGTAAAATCCTTTTTTCTCTCTTTCTCTTCCCCCATTTCTTTTTTATGTATTTACTTATTTATTTATTTTGAGGGGATGCATGAATGAGAACCCTTTATTGTAAATACCGTGCATCTGAAAAGGTGAGCCTTCAGGCAGACGTACTGGCAAGCTTTGGCTCAGCCCCAGAACTACATCATCATTGGCATAAGCACGACTGGTTGGGCAGAGGGCTGTGACTGGAGTGCTGCGAGGGACGGTTCTAGGCTCATCAGGAGGGATAGGCAGGGCAGGTGAGGCAGGGGGCTGGCGCAATGACACGGTTGAGAGCCTCTGAGTGAGGATTAAGGGACAAACCAATAATGCGGATGTTGTTGTGGGAGTTGGAGACGGCCTCCCATCCCGAGTGACTACACGGATGGGTGGTTCAACAAGGAATTAGGCAATGTCTCCAGATCAGCTGCCCTTGTCCCTAAGTGGGTGGGTGACTTTGGGTTGCCAGATGTTAGCAGGGAATGACAAGAAGCAGACACAAACAGGTCCAGGAAATTCCTAAAGCACCTCGATGATAACTTCTTGATCCAGGTACTAAGGGAGCTGACTCGGAAAGGTGCCCTTCTAGATTGCTGCTTGTAAACCGAGAATGTCTCCTGCGTGAAGTGGCGAATGGCAGCCATCTTGGCTACGGTGGCCACAAAGACGTCGAGCTGAAAATCTTTGGTGATAGGAAGAAAACTGCCAGTAAAACTTCCACCAGTGGCTGTGCCACTGCCGCAGACTCACCACCGGGTGCCGCCTCAGCACAGGTTGGTGGAGCCAGAGTGCTCTGGGGGGGTGGTGGTGGGATTTGTGTCCCCTCATCTTTGGGGAGCACCACGTTGTCCTCTGAGGGGAGTGGCAGCTGCCCCCTGCTCCTGGTCAGGTTCCAGGGAGCAGGGAGCAGCTGCCCCGGGAGCGGAGGATTCAGGAGAAGCGGTGGTGGGGGACCGGGGTGGGTGGGGGCCTGCAGCAGGCAGGAGCCTGTGGGGTGCAGGGGCTCCCTGTGCGGCATGGCCCCCAGGCCTCAGCTCCAGCGGCTGTGGGGCACCAGTGTCCCCATCACCATGGGCTGACCCCAGACACAGATGGGGGGACACGGAGGAGCAGCGGGTAGGGGCAGCACCGCAGGTGGGAGCAGCACCACACGAACTGTGAGCCCGGCACCCCAGACCAGGCATTGGCCTTAGGCAGCGGGTGGAGGATGGTGGGGATGTGAGCGGGCTGGTATGGGATCAGCATCGCTCCAGGGATGGGGGCAGCAAGCAGGCCCTGGAGACAGGGGTGGGGGTAGTTTGGGGTACTTTCAGGTTAGTAGGGTTTCCTTGGTTTTCCACCTCCTCTCTTTTGCAGGGGTGCCAATGCTGCTCCCGTCTGTGGTGGAAGCGGGCCCTGTGGTACCGCCACTGGTACCATGGAGCTGTGATGGGGAGCCAATGGGCCGGCTGTCTGTAGGGGTCCCCAGGAGGTGCCTGTCTGGGGTGTTCGCGGTGGGTTGGGGGATGCTGGGGCTGGGGCTGCTGGTACTGGAGTTGCCAATACCAGCATGGGCTGGGGAAGCTGGGGCTGGGCGTGCTGGCACCAAGTTGGGGATGCTGCTACCAGTCCTGGACAGAGATGCCGGTAGTGGTGCTGGGACCTTGTGGAGATACCAATAGTGGAGCTGGGGGCAATCAGGGTGCTGGAGGTGGTACTGGAAGCGGGACAGTGATGTTGGTACTCGGGTGGTGATGCTCTTACTGGGGCCATGTTGCTGGTACTAGGACAGATTTGGTGGGGCATCTCCACTGGTACTGGGATGCTGATGCTTGTACTGGGACAGCAGTGCACGTAGTGGGACAGCTGTGCTTGGAACTGGGACGGTGATTGTGCACCTCAAAGACTGGTCAGCCCCTAGGAAGTAATGGCTGCATTCAGAGGCGGGGAAGAAGAAAAAACAGGTTCAACAAAAAGAGCAAAGATCAGCCACGCTTCTCACGGCATCTGCCTTTGCAAAGGCAAGTGCCCTTCAAAGCCCACAGACATCGTGTCAGCTCCTTCAACTGGCTGCCAGCCTGCGACTTGCCACCCGCAGAGCATGAATGCCATCACCTTGGCAATTCAGGAAATCATTAGGTAACATTCCCTAGTCTCAAAGACAGATTCTGTAGCCGGATAAATCACCATTGGAAATCGGGTAAAACAAGAGTTTTACTTGAAAGCCTATGAGCAAGAAGTGTAAGCTGAAATGCAGAATTTCTTCAGAACTTTGCTGTGACACTGTGCCAAGCCGTGAGGTCACAACACCTCTCCGTGATGCTGCGAGGGCCATGAGGTCCCAACGCTGCTCCGTGACACCGTGAGGGCTGCAAGGTCACAATAGCTCTCGGTGATGCAGTGCTGGGCCGTGAGGTCCTGACACCCCATTGTGACGCTGGGTCAGGCCACAGGCACTGCTCCGCACCGGTCCTGACAGCAGCACTAGCTGCAGCTGCAGCGGCGGTGGTGGAAGCATGGTGCGAGTGTGGGGAGCCACGGCCCCTGCCTGCGTCCTCTTCCTCCTCCTGGTGGCCCTGTGTGCCTGGGGTGCCCAGGCTGCGCCATGGCGACCACCGGGAGCAGGTGGGTGGGCAGGGCCGGGGCCAACACCAAACCCTGGGCGGCATGGTGCTGCGCGGCACGCATATGGATGGAGGGGACGGGGACGGGATAGCAGCAGGGCCGGGCGGGCACCGCGGGCAGGGGGCAGGCAGGAGGCAGAAGCCCCGCAGGGTGGCACGGTGGGGCCGTGGCTGCTGCGGGGTTGTTTCCTGCCGGGGGGGCCGTGAGTGGCGCTGGGGCCGAGAAGCCTGGGTCTGAGCCCCTGTGGGGCTGAGGCCGCTGGCCCCTCTTGGGAAACTTCCACCTGCATCTTTGTCCCGTGACATTGCCTCAGCCCCCTCAGTCACTGCAGGGTGCTGGGGAAGAGGGAGAGCACAGCATGCCATGGCAACTTCTCTCATCTCTGCTTGATTTTAGATGATGATGGTGTTGCTTCTCCATATCCAGCTTCTCAGCTGGATCATGGTTTGGAGCCTCAGGAGGATCCCCGAGGTACGTTGCGAGTGTGCTTCCTTGAAGGAAGATGGCTAATGGGCTGTAATAGTTTATTCAGGGTCTTCCAAGTGCGTTTGTGCCTTGAGGGGGCTTGCACAAATGAGCCCTGAATATTTCTTCACTTGGAGAGATGCCACCCCTGCCCCTCTCCACAGAGAGGGAAGAACCCAGGCTTTTCTTCCTATTTGGGCCATGTCATTACCTGAGCCCCAGCCAGTGCCTCCCGGTCACTGAGGAAGAGGCAGGCCCCAAGAGGCAATGGAAGCTCCCCTTACCTGTGTCTGATCCCACTTGTGCCCACAGGCAGTACTGGTCAAGTGCCTCCATGGAATCCTGCTCCTGAGCCTGCCAGTATGGGTCCCACAGGTGGTAAGTTGTCCGTGTTCATTTCCTTGCTGTTTGTTAACGGTCTGTTGAGCTAGCTCAGCAAGGGTTCAGCTGCTCACTGGCCAGGGGGCTTCTCCATGACAAACATGGATGATCATTTTTCCCGGGGTCTGCACGCTCCCCCTGCAGTGGGGTCTTCCTTTGTGTCCAGCAGAGATCTTCCCGTAAGAAACACCTGAGGGGCCACACCTTTGGCGGCATGCTCCCTGCGGGGTGTTGCGCACAGCCTGGAGAGAGGATTTGGGAAGAGGCCAAGAGGGAGCCTCCAGCTCAGCAGGCCCCTTTGCGGCTTTGGAAATCCTGGCTCGTGTCTGGGTCCCACATCCTTGCCTGAGCCCCCTCCAGTCGCTGCAGGTCACTAAGGAAGAGGTAGATCACACCATGCAAGGGGAATGTTTCTCTTCTGTGCTTGATTGCAGCAGTTCTCGTAGGCTCTGGCTACTCGACACCTCAGCCTGATGTGGACCACGAGCCTCAGGTTAATCTGCCAGGTAAGTCAGCGGAAGGAAGGAGCATCTAGGTGCTGCAGAGCCAGCAGGCACCTTGCGCTTGAGTTGAGACCTGGGGTGGGCACGGGGAGGGCCCTTCTCCGGGCGGCTCCACGCATGCTTAGTTTGTACCAGCACGGTGCCACTGCAGGCACCCAGCAACTGTTTGCAAGATGCTCTTGAGTGGCAGGGAGAGACGAGTACCATGGAGCAGTCCCCTCTTTGAACTGCATTCTCTGTCACTCTGGTCAGAAGGAGTATGTTGACGTAGTTCACAGGAGGGACTCCACTTGTGTTTACAGATGGGACCGAAGGCAAAGGTGATCCAGGTTCCCAGATGGGTTCCAGGACTGAAGCTCTGGGAGATGGCCTGGGTAAGTTGTGGCTTTTGACTTCCTTTGAGAGCTGCCAGTTCAAAGCCCAAACGTCAGCCAGGCATCTCTGCAGGTGGGAGGGTATAGACCGGCACGTGTGTGTGCCCTGTCAAGGCACGAGCCCTGGTATGCTCTCCTACTGAGCTATTGATGTAGATGGCGCTGGGACAGAAACTTCTCACGGGTCTTTGGTTGCAGAAGTGTCCCCAGGGAGGGCTTTGCCAGATCCTCGGCTGCTTCCGGCGCTGGAGCCCAGCTGGTATCCCAGGGGTGGGTAGTCATTTCACTGACTTCACAAACTAAGCCCTGGTTCTCCAAATTGCACTGGTGCCAAAGTTAACTTCCTACTTTCTCTTCAGGTCCTCTAAGAGCAAAGGACAATGCTGAAATAAGAAAATCTTCCCCAACATCCTCTGACATCGTAGAGGATATCATAAAGGAGTTAAAGGAGGCAGCACCTGGTGGGTATATTTCTCTCTGTCCGCCATAAGACTTGGGAAGGTGAGGTTCTAAATCCATGTGTGGACACACCGTAACCTGCACAGCAGGAAGGGATGGATCAGAGCGGAGACACTCAATTTCACACCTAGCAGGCACTGGTGAGCCTCAGAGAAGGCCGAGAGCCTCTGCTGCCGCTTGTGGGTCACGCCGTGTCCCAGGGGCAGCTGCTAGCCCAGCATTACCATTACTGGTCCGAGCTGTTCCGTGCAAACATTGGTATCCAGCCAGCAGCAAAGGGCTTCTGCTGAACTTGTGTTCAGCTCCCGCACAGCGCTGCTTGCAGCTGGGCGAGTTCAAGGCAGGAGGCACATCCCAAGCAGTGCTTGCTGTCCCCTGAGCAGGGAGACACATGTCACCAGAGGGAAGAGCACCCTTGGGCAGAGGAGGGAAAGCGCAGGCAGATTTGGGGCAGCGGCTGGGATCGAAGCAGCCCAGCCCAGCCCTCTCGTTCTCCTTGATGTCTGAGGATTCTCGGTGACAGCCTGCAGGCAGGGGCGAGTTCAAGCTGCACACCCAGCTTGATGCCCGACCCCTAACTTGTAGGAGCTGAAAGGAAAGGCACTTACCTCAGTCTCAGCTGATTTAGCTGTCCACTTCTAGTTGGGTTTCAAATGACTTGGCCAAACGTCTTGGGATGGAGTCAGCATAATGGGATGGACATGCTTCTCAGAAGGGCTGTTCCTGCCTCTGAACTGGATGCAGCTTTTTTATGTCCTCTTTGAAGGCACGAATTGAGCGTCATCTTGCAGTGTACCAAAAATGCACTATGTGCGATGTGAACAAGAAGATCTCCTGCAATCTCCTGGTCTCGCAGCAGGCCAGATTTTGCTGTCTGTGCTGGTAGACTGCCAGGAGTCGAACACTTAGATTTTTCTTTGTGAATGACATGTTGTTTGGAGTAGTGAGTACCTCCCCCAGAAGCCCAGGCCGTAGCTTCTAAACTTTAGGGATGTCTTTTGAGAAGCACTACCTTCCAAAGATACCGTCCTCGAAAGGAGGAGCAGTTCCTTATAGTCACA
The DNA here is from genome assembly GCF_964034855.1 of Anser brachyrhynchus. Taxonomy (NCBI): domain Eukaryota; kingdom Metazoa; phylum Chordata; class Aves; order Anseriformes; family Anatidae; genus Anser; species Anser brachyrhynchus. The sequence goes on along the minus strand of NW_027663796.1, from coordinate 46,892 downwards.
CTGTCCTGCTTTCTTTCTAAAGGGCTGGTTAGAGAGACTGTGCCGAAGGAGGTGCTTTGGCAACGAAGCGGTCGCAGGCTGCCGCTCCCTGGCAAAAGAACAGAGGCAATGAAGTCAACTGCCACACGAGGTAAAGGCTGTTTCTTGGTCATCCGCTGTCACCAGCCAGAACCAGCATGCGTGTGCAGGTTCTTGCCCTGGTACCCGCTCTTGCAGCTCATGTCAGCAGCCAAACCCAAGAGTGTCAGTAGGCAGCAAGTGTTGCAGAGGAAGGCAGGAGTGGCTCCCTGAGGATGGCTGTCTTCCCCGGGCTGTGACAGCATGTGACAGCAGTGCAGCGGAGAGACGCTCACAAAGCTCTGTGGCTGTGGTTAGAGAGGGGTCACCCCCCAGCGCACCAAGTTCCCAGGGATTTTGGAACTTTGCTCTTGGGGGAACGAGGCCGTCAGAAGCCCATTGAGCAGACGATGGGAAACGGGACCCCTCCTGTGAGCTGAGGCCCAGAGTGATGCCCTGACCCAGTGAAAACGGGGCACTGCCATAGAGCTACTGATGTAGGTGTCGATGTGACAGAAACTTCTCACGGGTCTTTGGTTGCAGAAGTGTCCCCAGGGAGGGCTTTGCCAGATCCTCGGCTGCTTCCGGCGCTGGAGCCCAGCTGGTATCCCAGGGGTGGGTAGTCATTTCACTGACTTCACAAACTAAGCCCTGGTTCTCCAAATTGCACTGGTGCCAAAGTTAACTTCCTACTTTCTCTTCAGGTCCTCTAAGAGCAAAGGACAATGCTGAAATAAGAAAATCTTCCCCAACATCCTCTGACATCGTAGAGGATATCATAAAGGAGTTAAAGGAGGCAGCACCTGGTGGGTATATTTCTCTCTGTCCACCATAAATCTTGGGAAGCTGACGTTCTAAATCCATGTGTGGACGCACCGTAACCTGCACAGCAGGAAGGGATGGATCAGAGCGGAGACACTCAATTTCACACCTAGCAGGCACTGGTGAGCCTCAGAGAAGGCCGAGAGCCTCTGCTGCCGCTTGTGGGTCACGCCGTGTCCCAGGGGCAGCTGCTAGCCCAGCACTACCATAACTGGTCCAAGCTGTTCCGTGAAAACTTTGGTATCCAGCCAGCAGAAACTGGCATGTGCTTGCAACTGTGCCCAGAATATGGTTCAAGGAGGAGCAGTTCCTTATAGTCACACTGTCCTGCTTTCTTTCTAAAGGGCTGGTTAGAGAGACTGTGCCGAAGGAGGTGCTTTGGCAACGAAGCGGTCGCAGGCTGCCGCTCCCTGGCAAAAGAACAGAGGCAATGAAGTCAACTGCCACACGAGGTAAAGGTCTGTTTCTTGGTCATCCACTGTCACCAGCCAGAACCAGCATGCGTGTGCAGGTTCTTGCCCTGGTACCCGCTCTTGCAGCTCATGTCAGCAGCCAAACCCAAGAGTGTCAGTAGGCAGCAAGTGTTGCAGAGGAAGTCAGGAGTGGCTCCCTGAGGATGGCTGTCTTCCCCGGGCTGTGACAGCAGTGCAGCGGAGGGACGCTCACAAAGCTCTGTGGCTGTGGTTAGAGAGGGGTCACCTCCCAGCGCACCCAGTTCCCAGGGATTTTGGAACTTTGCTCTTGGGGGAACAAGGCCGTCAGAAGCCCACTGAGCAGACAATGGGAAACGGGACCCCTCCTGTGAGCTGAGGCCCAGAGTGATGCCCTGACTCAGTACAGATGGGGCACTGCCTCACTGGCACTCCTGGGCTCCCGAATTTTGTTCAGTTTTGTCCCTAAGGCTCCGAGTGTGCCTCGAGCAGCGAAGGTGGGCAAGCGCCTAAGAACTTTGAGAACTCCAAAGAGCTGGGGGAGCAAACCTGAGACACTGGGCTCTCAGCATTATGGCAGGGAAAACAAAGGATGGAGGGAAAACAAAGCTGAGAGGCAAAAGGGAGGCTCCAGAGTGCCTTGAGTTGCAGTGCCTTTGGCAGATTCCCCAGCTTCTGCTGAACCTCAGGAAGCATTGCGGCCTGAGGATTTTCACTTGCTCAAAGATGCTAACCAAATGAAACAGAACACTTCCTGGCAATGTCAGACCTCCTGTGAGATTACCAGTAGTGCGCAGGACACGGCAATGTCCACAATTGTTCTTGCAGGCGTGGATGGGGAGAACAATGCAAACATTGCAAAGCCCCAGAATTTCCGAAGGTACTGCATAGAAGGCGCTGTGGCAGTCTTGGTTCCCTTCCTCGTGCTTGTGACAGTTGCGTGCTGCGTGCTTATCTGGTGTTGGCGGCAGGAAAACCGGTGAGTTGTTGTTCCCCCGCTCCCTCTCCTCCTCTCCCCCTCCCAAATTCTTTACCGTATCTTTGTTAACATTATTATATGGCTGCTGCCAGCCAGGAAGCAGTTGTCGTTAGCGTATTGTGAAGTGAGCAGTTAGTTTTTGACCAGACTCTTCTGAAATTTCTGCTGTCCAGTGTTTTAGGTGGCCTCTAATTCCTGGGCATTCTGTTCTGGAGCCCATTTTTCTGTTGCTGGTCTTAGCGAAGCTTGGCCCTTCCGCAGCAAGAGCAGAGCCAGGGACAGCCGTAGGCAAAGCAAGGCCAGGAAGAGAAATGCAGGAGCTGAGAGAGAGTGCCATCAGAGAGAGAAGCGCAGCAGTGCCAGTTCCCCCCCAGCACAAGGCACCCTGTTCTGGGACGCCCTGAATTGCAGGTGTCCGCCTCAGCCAAGGTGTGCCAGCTCCTGGGAGCATGGGGATGAGCCCTGCCAGCTGCGGGCATTGCCTTGGAGAGGGGCAGTCAGTGTGTCACAGCCGCACCTGAGCGCTGCCAGCGTGCGTGTCTTCAGCACACACAGAGCTTGTGTGTTTAATTACACATCCCAAAGAGCGGATGGGCAGCACCTCACCGAACAGGGAGCCGAGGCCGTCACCTTGTTGGTCCAGGGCCAGGGCCGGGCAGGGAGCTGAGTACTGGTCCTTGCAAGGCGCTCTGAAAAAGGGCAGTCGGTGGCTGTGGTGACTGGGCCATGCAGAGCCCGGCTGTGGACCCCTGTCTCTGCGGGCGCCAGGTCTTCTTGCTGGGACAGCACGTGCAGAGCAGGCAGGTCAGGATGGCTGGCGAGGCACTGGGGAGGAGACAAGCTGGGGCAGGATGTGGAGGGGAGCAGAGTCCCAGCGGAGGGCACAGGGCACCCTGTTTTCTGCACAGAGCATGTGTGCCCACAGCTCACGCACAGCCGGATGCCTGCACCCCGCTGCCTCGCACCCGCCTGGCACCGCAGCCGCAGCACGGCCTCAGCAAATTCCTGTCTCCGCAGGCGCCTCGCCGCAGCCCAGGCAGCCCAGACTGACACCCGCAGCCGCTCCGTGAGCCCCTACAGGCAGCCTGACCACCGTCGTACGCCTGAGAGCCAGGCCCGACACCAGCGGCCACCATCAGTGCCTGGAAGACCGACCCGCCTGCCACCAGCCCGGCCTCCACGGCCCCCACGCACGGCAGCAGACCAATGGAAGGCACGCGACCGGCCCAGTATCCCCCAGTCCTCGTGGACACAGACATCACCTCCACGGCCCCCTCCACCCTCTTCCAAGGGCTGGGGCAGGCCCCCCCGGGATGCAGCCTTGGCCACACTTCCAATAAATATTGAATAATACAGCACAGCAGTCCGGGTCTTATGTACAGCAACACCCAGGAACCCACAGCAGGACTTTGTGACTGATCGAAAAGTAACCCTGAGGGTCCTCGGTGCTGGGGGTCAGCCAGACTGTGCCCACCATGCAGGGAACGCAGGGGAAGGGAGCTGGGGAGCAGCACAGCAGGAGCAGACAGAAGGGCTGTGAGCGCGGCAGCGACCCTGCACAGCGCTCACCCGAGAACCCCCTGCTCAAACTGGCAGTGCCGCAGCCACACACAGGCTCGGGCCCTTCCTGATCCTGGGCCGAGGCCAGGCTCCCCACAGCCAGCCCTCCTCAGGTCCTGACACTGCACGGATGGCCGATTTTGGCCAGGGTGCCCCATGCCAACGCTCCTACGGCTCAGCTCTCCTCAAGGAGTACAAGAAAAAATTTCTAACTCTTTGGAGTCAGGGCTGGGATTGCCACACGCTGGCACAAGCAACTGGAACCAGAGGGGAGACCCGAGGTGCTGCCACCACCAAAGGTAAGAGATCCTCATTTGAAAAATCTCACTTGAGGGTGGCCGTCTCCTCCCATGTGGCTCCTTGGAGGAGCAGAAAGCTCGGGTCGAGCTCCGGAGTCCCCTCTGGGGGTGAGGATGAGTTGTCTCCCCGTGGATGGGCCCAGGGTTGGAGGGCACAGGGCTGAAGCTCTGTCTTCTCGGGGACAGCCAAGCCTCACCTTCTGTCCTTTGCCATGTACAGGCCTCAGCTTCTTCCTCCCTCAGATTTGTCTGGGGCCAGAAGCCGAAGGAGAGAAGGCTCTCAGTTAACGGTTAACCGGTGCACGGTTAACGGTTGGACCTGATCATCTTGTTAGCATTCACGAAGACACATAAGCCACAAAGTGATGATATGAAGGTGCTTTTATTAGGCGCTGGAAGTTAGGGGCATGCCTGCCCAAATCTAACTTCATCCGATTTGTTCACTCAGTTCTCTTTTATCTCCTAAAATATTACATATGCATTAAGTTTTACAACACATCTATGCATATTCATTTCCTAGCTCCTCCTAGCCCCGCTTTGTATGCTAATTATCTAATCAGTCCTTCTGTGCTTGCATATCACTCTCTGGTGGTCGTCCGGGTGGTCGTCGGGATGAAGTAAGATGTCTTCATCAGAGCTGAACTTTTTACCTTTACCTACCAGTAAATTCTCTGATGATTGCCCGTGTGGGATCTGTACCACTTGTGTCCATGGTACCTGGTCCTCCCTTTTTCTTCTAGATCCTTTTTGGTGGGCTACCAATATCCCTTTATCCAATTTTGGATATACCAATGTTTCTCTTATCCCATAATCTGTGCTATTTTCATGTGTTACTATGCACCGGTAGTTTCCTTCGTTGACATTAGTAACACTAAACAGGGTTAGGGTGGTAGCTCCTCTCAGTTGTAGGCCCAGTTCTGGGGTATTACTTACGTACGCCTTCCCCTTCCGTGCAGCCTTCAATCCTGTATTGTCCCCGGCTGTGTTTATGTCTATTTCCTGGCTCTGTCCGGAGTCATTTATTTTCCCCCAGACCACCTGTAGAGAGCTAATTGTTATTGGTTTATCGTCGTGCATTCCACATTCCAAAGTAACATTTTCTCCTTTGAATATTTCCTCTTTCTTATATTTTTCTGGTATTTCTAGGAGCCCAATTACAAGGTATTTACACAAAACAATTACTGTTGTCGTTACCGTTGTTAAGAACCCCGACATTGTATGGTTATATGCGCCTCATCTGTAGTTTTGTATCTCCGATTGCTCGCACCGACCAAAGTTCAGGAACCTTTTTCACCCGAGTGTAATGAATCCAAGCATCCACCCCTTCTACCTTTACAGCTGTAAAAGTAGTCAATAATACTTGATAAGGTTCGGCCCACCGTTCTTTCAGGGGTTCTTCATTCCAGTTTTTGATGTACACTCGGTCGCCTGGCTGAATGTCGTGGACAGGGTTTTCCAGTGACAACGGTCGGTTCCACACCAAAACACTTCGATGTTGAGCTAAAGTTTTGCCAAGAGACAATACATAATTATAAACATCCTGGTTCCCTGTTATGTGCATATTAGGATTTGGTTCTGAGGATTCATAAGGCTTTCCATATATAATCTCGTATGGGCTTACTGCCATTCCACTCCTTGGCTTTATCCTTATTCTCAGTAAGGCTATAGGCAAAGCTTGTGGCCATTGTATTTTGGCTTCCTGGCAGATTTTACTGATCTGTCCCTTTAGGGTTTGGTTCACCCTTTCTACCTGTCCACTAGATTGGGGTCCCCATGCAGTATGTAAATGCCAAGAAATTCCTAATAGCCGGCTTACGTCTTTAACCACAGATGCAACAAAGTGCGGTCCCCTATCCGAGGATATTCCTAACGGTACCCCGAACCTCAGAATGATTTCCCGCAAGAACCATTTTACTGTCTCTTTAGCTTGATTGGTGCGACAGGGAAGGGCTTCTGGCCATCCGGAAAAGGTGTCAACCCCTACTAACAAATACCTATATCCCCTAGTCCTAGGTAACTCTACAAAATCAACTTGCCAGTAATCTCCTGGTTCTATCCCTACTCTCACTCTTCCCATTTCAGCATGTTTTCTTGCTACTGGATTATTTTTCAAACAAATCTCACACTTTGACGTTACTGATTTTGCCACTGTTAACATATGTGTAGAGATAATGCTACGTTTTAAAAATGTTACCATTGCCTCTGCACCCCAGTGACACTCATTATGTCTTGTCTGAAGTATTTCTCGCATCACCAAGGGGGGTATTACTACCTGGCCCGTAGCGGTCACATACCATCCATCAGAGTTCTTTCGGGCCTTTAGGAGATTTGCTAATTTCTCATCCTCTGGCGAATATCTTGCTTCCTTGGGAAGATTAAGACGAGCGGGGCCTACCTTGAGTGGTACCAGAGCCATCACATTCCACACCTTCTGAGCAATTTGTCGAGCTGCTCGATCTGCCAACCGATTCCCTTCTGATATCTTTGAGGTTCCTCCTTGATGGGCTTTGCAGTGCATGATAGCCACTTGTTTTGGTTTTTGTACCGCATTTATCAGACTTAACACCTCCTCGTGATATTGGATTATATCACGATTATATTGGCCCCTTGTGAGGACAACAGCCCTCTTTCTTTCCATAATACTCCATGAACGTGGACCACTCCAAAGGCATACTTTGAATCTGTCCAAATATTTCCCATCTTTCCTTTACTCAGTTCCAGTGCTCGAGTTAGGGCTAACAGTTCTGCTCGCTGTGCTGATGTTCCAGGTGGTAAAGGTTTTGCTTCGATTACTGTCTTCAGGATTGTTACTGCATACCCTGCATATCGTGCTCCATTCTTCACAAAACTACTACCATCAGTAAAAAGTTCCCAGTCATACCTTTCAAGGGGTACATCCTTCAAATCTTCAATCAAATCCATTCAGATCTTCAATCTCAGAGATCTTCTCCAACCTAAGTGATTCCATGATAGTTCAGCAAGTGTCAAACTGTCCAAACAAATTCTGTCATACAAAAAGGCAGAAGTAAGTCCTTTAAAAGGTTATAGTTATAATTTGGAAAGAAGGAAGATCAGCTATTAAGACTAGAGATGTAAATCCTAGAAAGGGAAAATGCTAAAAGAGTTTGGAAGAAATCTTCTGACTGGTCTTAAACGCTCCGTTGCACTTCGAGGGAAACTCATTAACTCTTTAAGGACTGAAGCTGAAAGTACAAGTTTTGTGTCCTGAAGGGCATAAAATTATTGGAGAGTGTCCAGAGGAGGTTGCTGAAGATGGTGAAAGGTCTGGTGGGCAAGAGGTGTGAGGAGCAGCTGAAGTCTCTTGGTTTGTTCAGCCGAGAGAAGAGGCGACTGAGGGGAGGCCTCATGGCGGCCCTCAGCTTCCTGAGGAGGGGAGTGGAGGGGCAGGCGCTGATCTCTTCTCTCTGGGGACGCGAGGGAACAGCACGGAGCTGGGACAGGGCAGGTTCAGGCTGGGCGTTAGGAAAGGGTTCTTCCCTGTGAGGGTGGCTGCCAATACTGATGCCTTGTTTGAGAAGCGTCCCATGGTGGTGGTTCTTCCAAATCCAGGTCACAGAAGAAGCAGAGAAACAGCCTGCATGTTTTCCTTGCAGCAATGTCTTGACAGGCACTTTGTGAAAGCCAGCAGACACAGGCGCTGAGGAGAGAGGAGGCTTGTGAGAAAGCTGCATTTGCTCAGCATTTTCTGGCTGATGTTGTGGCCTCAGTCTGCAGCACTCTTGCTGAGAGCGGCTCTTCCTGTGACTCAGCTGAGAGAGCTTTGTAATTTCTTTCCTTCTTTTTCCGTGTGCTAGCGCCCAAAGTACGAAGATGATGGCAATGCTGAACACAGAGGGCTCCTGGTTTTGAGAGCCCTTCTGCCCCTTTCTTAAGAATTTCCTGAGTAAGGGAGAAATGAGTGGACAGGAGAAACTGGACGCTCCTGTTGTCTCACTCCCAAGCCCTCATGCAGGTCGAGGGGGCTCTGGCCCATCTCCGTGATGGTGGGGAACTGCAGGAAACAGCCAGGGCCAGAGAGGTTTCACAAAGCTCACCCCTTTAGCTATTGATCAATCTTCTGCTTTTGTTAGTTCAGCAACACCTCTGTTCTGGTTTGGTTTTGCAGCACTGAATTCTTTCTCTGCATTTCTCTGAATGCTTTCTCTAGGAAGTCAGTACACACCCAGACCGACTGCCCGTCCAAACATGCGGCAGTTCAGGTCTCCGGATGCGGGGAGTGTCTGAGCCTCTTGCTGCCATCGGCGGGGGGCAGAGAGACTGCTTGCGTGAGGTGCGAGCAGGTGGACGACCTGGTCCGCATGGTGGCGGAGCTCAAGGAGGAGGTGCAGAGGTTGAGGGATATCAGGGAGTGCGAGCGGGAGATAGACTGGTGGAGCGACTCCCTGCAGGACTGGAGGGAGAGGGACCAGGGTGAGATGCTCCAAAGGGGGGTGGACCCCCTGCCCTGTCGCCATCGGGCAGAGGGAGGGGACCTGCGAGTTGAGGAGGAATGGAGACAGGTCCCTGCTCGACCTCGCAGGAGATGCCCTCCCCTTCCGGTGCCGCCTTCCCAGGTGCCCTTGAACAATAGGTTTGAGGCCCTGGAGCTGGAGAGACCGGTGGGTGAGGATGAGGTAGGAAGCCTACCCAGGAGGATGCCTGAGGTGAGGAAGTTGACTCCACGCCTCAGGACTGCCTCCACCAAGAAAGAAAGAAGGGTGATCGTTGTGGGCGACTCCCTCCTCAGGGGAATGGAGGGCCCTATTTGTTGGCCTGACCCCACACATAGGGAAGTCTGCTGCCTCCCTGGGGCCAGGGTCAGAGACATTACCAGGAAGCTTCCAAACCTGGTTCGCCCCTCTGACTATTACCCGCTTTTGATAGTCCAGGCTGGCAGCGACGATGTTGAAAAGAGAAGCCTCAAGGCTATCAAACAGGACTATAGGGGGCTGGGACGATTGGTGGAGGGAGCGGGAGTGCAGGTGGTGTTTTTGTCCATCCCTACGGGGGAAGGGAGAGGCACGGAGAGGACATGGAAAGCTCACGTGGTTAATAGGTGGCTCAGAGGCTGGTGCCAGCACAGAAATTTTGGGTTTTTTCACCATGGGGAGCTTTACTCGGCACCCGGCCTGATGGCCCCAGACGGGTCCCTATCTCCAAGGGGAAAACGGATCCTAGGCCAGGAGCTGGCGGGGCTCATAGAGAGCGCTTTAAACTAGGTAAGAAGGGGGACGGGGCTCAAACAAGGCTTGTTGGAGCTGTGCCGGGGGAAACAATGGCTAGGCCGGGGAAGAAGGCGATGGCCCAGCTGAAGTGCATCTACACTAATGCACGCAGCATGGGTAACAAACAGGAGGAGCTGGAAGCCATCGTGCAGCAGGCAGGCTAGGACTTGGTTGCCATCACGGAGACGTGGTGGGACCGCTCCCACGACTGGAGTGCTGCAATGCCTGGCTATCGGCTCTTCAGGAGGGACAGGCAGCACAGAGGGGGTGGTGGCGTGGCTCTCTACATCAGAGAATCTTTTGATGTTGTGGAACTCCAGGCTGGGAATGATAAGGTTGAAACCCTGTGGGTTAGGATCCGCGGGAAGGCCGGCAAGGCTAGCATCCTGGTCGGGGTCTGTTATAGACCGCCGAACCAGGATGAGGAGACGGATGAGGAGTTTTATAGGCAACTGACAGAAGTTGCAAAATCGTCGGCGCTTGTCCTCGTGGGGGACTTCAACTTCCCGGACATATCCTGGAAACACAACACGGCACAGAGAAAGCAGTCTAGGAGGTTTCTGGAGAGCGTGGGAGATAGCTTCCTGACGCAGCTGGTCAGTGAACCTACCAGGGGTGGTGCCCCGCTAGACCTTCTCTTCACAAACAGAGAAGGACTGGTGGGAGATGTGGTGGTCGGAAACTGTCTTGGGCAGAGTGACCACGAAATGGTAGAGTTCTCTATTCTTGGTGAGGCCAGGAAGGGGACCAGTAAAACTGCTGCATTGGACTTCCGGAGGGCTGACTTTGAGCTGCTCGGGACGCTGGTTGGCCGAGTCCCTTGGGAGGCGGTTCTGAAGGGCAGAGGAGTCCAGGAAGGCTGGGCGCTCCTCAGGAAGGAAATCGTGATGGCACAGGAGCGGTCCGTCCCCACGTGTCCAAAGACGAGCCGGCATGGAAGAAGACCGGCCTGGCTCAACAGAGAGTTGCGGCTTGTGCTTAGCAGAAAAAAGAGGGTTTATAATCTTTGGAGAAAAGGGCAGGCCACTGAGGAGGACTACAAGGATGTAGCGAGGCTGTGCAGGGAGAAAATTAGAAAGGCCAAAGCTCATCTGGAGCTCAACCTGGCTACTGCCGTTAAAGACAACAAAAAATCCTTTTACAAATATATCAACGCGAAACGGAGGACTAAGGAGAATCTCCATCCTTTACTGGATGCGAGGGGAAACCTAGTTACTAAGGATGAGGAAAAGGCTGAGGTGCTTAATGCCGCCTTTGCCTCAGTCTTTAGCGGCAATACCGGTTGTTCTCTGGATACCCAGTGCCTTGAGCTGGTGGAAGGGGATGGGGAGCAGGATGTGGCCTTCGCTATCCATGAGGAAATGGTTGGCGACCTGCTACGGAGCTTGGATGTGCGCAAGTCGATGGGGCCGGATGGGATGCACCCGAGGGTACTGAAAGAACTGGCGGAGGAGCTGGCCGAGGCACTTTCCATCATTTATCGGCAGTCCTGGCTATCGGGGGAGGTCCCAGTTGACTGGCGGCTAGCCAATGTGACGCCCATCTATAAGAAGGGCCGCAGGGCAGACCCGGGGAGCTATAGGCCTGTCAGTTTGACCTCAGTGCCAGGAAAGCTCATGGAGCAGATTATCTTGAGGGTCATCACGCGGCACTTGCAGGGCAAGCAGGCGATCAGGCCCAGTCAGCATGGGTTTATGAAAGGCAGGTCCTGCTTGACGAACCTGATCTCCTTCTACGACCAAGTGACGCGCTTGGTGGATGAGGGAAAGGCTGTGGATGTGGTTTACCTTGACCTCAGTAAGGCTTTTGACACCGTTCCCCACAACATTCTCCTCAAGAAACTGGCTGCTCGGGGCTTGGACTGGCGTACGCTTCGCTGGGTTAGAAACTGGGCCCGGCCATCCAGCCAGAGAGTTGTGGTGAATGGAGTCAAATCTGGTTGGAGGCCGGTCACTAGTGGTGTCCCCCAGGGCTCGGTACTGGGGCCGGTCCTCTTTAATATCTTTATCGATGATCTGGATGAGGGCGTCCAGTGCACCCTCAGTAAGTTTGCAGATGACACCAAGCTAAGTGCGTGTGTCGATCTGCTCAAGGGCAGGAAGGCTCTGCAGGAGGATCTGGATAGGCTGGAGCGATGGGCTGAGGTCAACTGTATGAAGTTCAACAAGGCCAAGTGCCGGGTCCTGCACCTGGGGCGCAACAACCCCAAGCAGAGCTACAGGCTGGGAGATGAGTGGCTGGAAAGCTGCCTGGCCGAGAGGGACCTGGGAGTATTGGTTGATAGTCGGCTGAATATGAGCCAGCAGTGTGCCCAGGTGGCCAAGAAGGCCAACGGCATCCTGGCCTGCATAAGAAGCAGTGTGGCCAGCAGGTCTAGGGAAGTGATTGTGCCCCTGTACTCGGCTCTGGTGAGGCCGCACCTCGAGTACTGTGTTCAGTTTTGGGCCCCTCGCTACAGGAAGGACATGGACGTGCTCGAGCGAGTCCAGAGAAGGGCGACCAAGCTGGTGAGGGGTCTGGAGAACAAGCCTTACGAGGAGCGGCTGAGGGAGCTGGGCTTGTTCAGCCTGGAGAAGAGGAGGCTCAGGGGCGACCTTATCGCTCTCTACAGTTACCTTAAAGGAGGCTGTAGAGAGGTGGGGGTTGGTCTGTTCTCCTACGTGCCTGGTGACAGGACGAGGGGGAATGGGCGAAAGTTGCGACAGGGGAGTTTTAGGTTGGATGTTAGGACGTACTTCTTTACCGAAAGGGTTATTAAGCATTGGAACGGGCTGCCCAGGGAGGTGGTGGAGTCACCATCCCTGGAGGTCTTTAAAAGACGTTTAGATGTAGAGCTTAGCGATATGGTTTAGTGGAGTACTTAGTGTTAGGTCGGAGGTTGGACTCGATGATCTTGAGGTCTCTTCCAACCTAGAAATCTGTGATACTGTGATACTGTGAATTCATTAGAGAGCAGAAGTGGGGGACAGCCCTGCTCTTGTGAGAGAGCCTGAGGAACCCCTAACAGTGCCGAAGGGCAGCAAAAGTACGATTGATACCAAGATCATGTAAAATCCTTTTTTCTCTCTTTCTCTTCCCCCATTTCTTTTTTATGTATTTACTTATTTATTTATTTTGAGGGGATGCATGAATGAGAACCCTTTATTGTAAATACCGTGCATCTGAAAAGGTGAGCCTTCAGGCAGACGTACTGGCAAGCTTTGGCTCAGCCCCAGAACTACATCATCATTGGCATAAGCACGACTGGTTGGGCAGAGGGCTGTGACTGGAGTGCTGCGAGGGACGGTTCTAGGCTCATCAGGAGGGATAGGCAGGGCAGGTGAGGCAGGGGGCTGGCGCAATGACACGGTTGAGAGCCTCTGAGTGAGGATTAAGGGACAAACCAATAATGCGGATGTTGTTGTGGGAGTTGGAGACGGCCTCCCATCCCGAGTGACTACACGGATGGGTGGTTCAACAAGGAATTAGGCAATGTCTCCAGATCAGCTGCCCTTGTCCCTAAGTGGGTGGGTGACTTTGGGTTGCCAGATGTTAGCAGGGAATGACAAGAAGCAGACACAAACAGGTCCAGGAAATTCCTAAAGCACCTCGATGATAACTTCTTGATCCAGGTACTAAGGGAGCTGACTCGGAAAGGTGCCCTTCTAGATTGCTGCTTGTAAACCGAGAATGTCTCCTGCGTGAAGTGGCGAATGGCAGCCATCTTGGCTACGGTGGCCACAAAGACGTCGAGCTGAAAATCTTTGGTGATAGGAAGAAAACTGCCAGTAAAACTTCCACCAGTGGCTGTGCCACTGCCGCAGACTCACCACCGGGTGCCGCCTCAGCACAGGTTGGTGGAGCCAGAGTGCTCTGGGGGGGTGGTGGTGGGATTTGTGTCCCCTCATCTTTGGGGAGCACCACGTTGTCCTCTGAGGGGAGTGGCGGCTGCCCCCTGCTCCTGGTCAGGTTCCAGGGAGCAGGGAGCAGCTGCCCCGGGAGCGGAGGATTCAGGAGAAGCGGTGGTGGGGGACCGGGGTGGGTGGGGGCCTGCAGCAGGCAGGAGCCTGTGGGGTGCAGGGGCTCCCTGTGCGGCATGGCCCCCAGGCCTCAGCTCCAGCGGCTGTGGGGCACCAGTGTCCCCATCACCATGGGCTGACCCCAGACACAGATGGGGGGACACGGAGGAGCAGCGGGTAGGGGCAGCACCGCAGGTGGGAGCAGCACCACACGAACTGTGAGCCCGGCACCCCAGACCAGGCATTGGCCTTAGGCAGCGGGTGGAGGATGGTGGGGATGTGAGCGGGCTGGTATGGGATCAGCATCGCTCCAGGGATGGGGGCAGCAAGCAGGCCCTGGAGACAGGGGTGGGGGTAGTTTGGGGTACTTTCAGGTTAGTAGGGTTTCCTTGGTTTTCCACCTCCTCTCTTTTGCAGGGGTGCCAATGCTGCTCCCGTCTGTGGTGGAAGCGGGCCCTGTGGTACCGCCACTGGTACCATGGAGCTGTGATGGGGAGCCAATGGGCCGGCTGTCTGTAGGGGTCCCCAGGAGGTGCCTGTCTGGGGTGTTCGCGGTGGGTTGGGGGATGCTGGGGCTGGGGCTGCTGGTACTGGAGTTGCCAATACCAGCATGGGCTGGGGAAGCTGGGGCTGGGCGTGCTGGCACCAAGTTGGGGATGCTGCTACCAGTCCTGGACAGAGATGCCGGTAGTGGTGCTGGGACCTTGTGGAGATACCAATAGTGGAGCTGGGGGCAATCAGGGTGCTGGAGGTGGTACTGGAAGCGGGACAGTGATGTTGGTACTCGGGTGGTGATGCTCTTACTGGGGCCATGTTGCTGGTACTAGGACAGATTTGGTGGGGCATCTCCACTGGTACTGGGATGCTGATGCTTGTACTGGGACAGCAGTGCACGTAGTGGGACAGCTGTGCTTGGAACTGGGACGGTGATTGTGCACCTCAAAGACTGGTCAGCCCCTAGGAAGTAATGGCTGCATTCAGAGGCGGGGAAGAAATAAAAACAGGTTCAACAAAAAGAGCAAAGATCAGCCATGCTTCTCACGGCATCTGCCTTTGCAAAGGCAAGTGCCCTTCAAAGCCCACAGACATCGTGTCAGCTCCTTCAACTGGCTGCCAGCCTGCGACTTGCCACCCGCAGAGCATGAATGCCATCACCTTGGCAATTCAGGAAATCATTAGGTAACATTCCCTAGTCTCAAAGACAGATTCTGTAGCCGGATAAATCACCATTGGAAATCGGGTAAAACAAGAGTTTTACTTGAAAGCCTATGAGCAAGAAGTGTAAGCTGAAATGCAGAATTTCTTCAGAACTTTGCTGTGACACTGTGCCAAGCCGTGAGGTCACAACACCTCTCCGTGATGCTGCGAGGGCCATGAGGTTCCAACGCTGCTCCGTGACACCGTGAGGGCTGCAAGGTCACAATAGCTCTCGGTGATGCAGTGCTGGGCCGTGAGGTCCTGACACCCCATTGTGACGCTGGGTCAGGCCACAGGCACTGCTCCGCACCGGTCCTGACAGCAGCACTAGCTGCAGCTGCAGCGGCGGTGGTGGAAGCATGGTGCGAGTGTGGGGAGCCACGGCCCCTGCCTGCGTCCTCTTCCTCCTCCTGGTGGCCCTGTGTGCCTGGGGTGCCCAGGCTGCGCCATGGCGACCACCGGGAGCAGGTGGGTGGGCAGGGCCGGGGCCAACACCAAACCCTGGGCGGCATGGTGCTGCGCGGCACGCATATGGATGGAGGGGACGGGGACGGGATAGCAGCAGGGCCGGGCGGGCACCGCGGGCAGGGGGCAGGCAGGAGGCAGAAGCCCCGCAGGGTGGCACGGTGGGGCCGTGGCTGCTGCGGGGTTGTTTCCTGCCGGGGGGGCCGTGAGTGGCGCTGGGGCCGAGAAGCCTGGGTCTGAGCCCCTGTGGGGCTGAGGCCGCTGGCCCCTCTTGGGAAACTTCCACCTGCATCTTTGTCCCGTGACATTGCCTCAGCCCCCTCAGTCACTGCAGGGTGCTGGGGAAGAGGGAGAGCACAGCATGCCATGGCAACTTCTCTCATCTCTGCTTGATTTTAGATGATGATGGTGTTGCTTCTCCATATCCAGCTTCTCAGCTGGATCATGGTTTGGAGCCTCAGGAGGATCCCCGAGGTACGTTGCGAGTGTGCTTCCTTGAAGGAAGATGGCTAATGGGCTGTAATAGTTTATTCAGGGTCTTCCAAGTGCGTTTGTGCCTTGAGGGGGCTTGCACAAATGAGCCCTGAATATTTCTTCACTTGGAGAGATGCCACCCCTGCCCCTCTCCACAGAGAGGGAAGAACCCAGGCTTTTCTTCCTATTTGGGCCATGTCATTACCTGAGCCCCAGCCAGTGCCTCCCGGTCACTGAGGAAGAGGCAGGCCCCAAGAGGCAATGGAAGCTCCCCTTACCTGTGTCTGATCCCACTTGTGCCCACAGGCAGTACTGGTCAAGTGCCTCCATGGAATCCTGCTCCTGAGCCTGCCAGTATGGGTCCCACAGGTGGTAAGTTGTCCGTGTTCATTTCCTTGCTGTTTGTTAACGGTCTGTTGAGCTAGCTCAGCAAGGGTTCAGCTGCTCACTGGCCAGGGGGCTTCTCCATGACAAACATGGATGATCATTTTTCCCGGGGTCTGCACGCTCCCCCTGCAGTGGGGTCTTCCTTTGTGTCCAGCAGAGATCTTCCCGTAAGAAACACCTGAGGGGCCACACCTTTGGTGGCATGCTCCCTGCGGGGTGTTGCGCACAGCCTGGAGAGAGGATTTGGGAAGAGGCCAAGAGGGAGCCTCCAGCTCAGCAGGCCCCTTTGCGGCTTTGGAAATCCTGGCTCGTGTCTGGGTCCCACATCCTTGCCTGAGCCCCCTCCAGTCGCTGCAGGTCACTAAGGAAGAGGTAGATCACACCATGCAAGGGGAATGTTTCTCTTCTGTGCTTGATTGCAGCAGTTCTCGTAGGCTCTGGCTACTCGACACCTCAGCCTGATGTGGACCACGAGCCTCAGGTTAATCTGCCAGGTAAGTCAGCGGAAGGAAGGAGCATCTAGGTGCTGCAGAGCCAGCAGGCACCTTGCGCTTGAGTTGAGACCTGGGGTGGGCACGGGGAGGGCCCTTCTCCGGGCGGCTCCACGCATGCTTAGTTTGTACCAGCACGGTGCCACTGCAGGCACCCAGCAACTGTTTGCAAGATGCTCTTGAGTGGCAGGGAGAGACGAGTACCATGGAGCAGTCCCCTCTTTGAACTGCATTCTCTGTCACTCTGGTCAGAAGGAGTATGTTGACGTAGTTCACAGGAGGGACTCCACTTGTGTTTACAGATGGGACCGAAGGCAAAGGTGATCCAGGTTCCCAGATGGGTTCCAGGACTGAAGCTCTGGGAGATGGCCTGGGTAAGTTGTGGCTTTTGACTTCCTTTGAGAGCTGCCAGTTCAAAGCCCAAACGTCAGCCAGGCATCTCTGCAGGTGGGAGGGTATAGACCGGCACGTGTGTGTGCCCTGTCAAGGCACGAGCCCTGGTATGCTCTCCTACTGAGCTATTGATGTAGATGGCGCTGGGACAGAAACTTCTCACGGGTCTTTGGTTGCAGAAGTGTCCCCAGGGAGGGCTTTGCCAGATCCTCGGCTGCTTCCGGCGCTGGAGCCCAGCTGGTATCCCAGGGGTGGGTAGTCATTTCACTGACTTCACAAACTAAGCCCTGGTTCTCCAAATTGCACTGGTGCCAAAGTTAACTTCCTACTTTCTCTTCAGGTCCTCTAAGAGCAAAGGACAATGCTGAAATAAGAAAATCTTCCCCAACATCCTCTGACATCGTAGAGGATATCATAAAGGAGTTAAAGGAGGCAGCACCTGGTGGGTATATTTCTCTCTGTCCGCCATAAGACTTGGGAAGGTGAGGTTCTAAATCCATGTGTGGACACACCGTAACCTGCACAGCAGGAAGGGATGGATCAGAGCGGAGACACTCAATTTCACACCTAGCAGGCACTGGTGAGCCTCAGAGAAGGCCGAGAGCCTCTGCTGCCGCTTGTGGGTCACGCCGTGTCCCAGGGGCAGCTGCTAGCCCAGCATTACCATTACTGGTCCGAGCTGTTCCGTGCAAACATTGGTATCCAGCCAGCAGCAAAGGGCTTCTGCTGAACTTGTGTTCAGCTCCCGCACAGCGCTGCTTGCAGCTGGGCGAGTTCAAGGCAGGAGGCACATCCCAAGCAGTGCTTGCTGTCCCCTGAGCAGGGAGACACATGTCACCAGAGGGAAGAGCACCCTTGGGCAGAGGAGGGAAAGCGCAGGCAGATTTGGGGCAGCGGCTGGGATCGAAGCAGCCCAGCCCAGCCCTCTCGTTCTCCTTGATGTCTGAGGATTCTCGGTGACAGCCTGCAGGCAGGGGCGAGTTCAAGCTGCACACCCAGCTTGATGCCCGACCCCTAACTTGTAGGAGCTGAAAGGAAAGGCACTTACCTCAGTCTCAGCTGATTTAGCTGTCCACTTCTAGTTGGGTTTCAAATGACTTGGCCAAACGTCTTGGGATGGAGTCAGCATAATGGGATGGACATGCTTCTCAGAAGGGCTGTTCCTGCCTCTGAACTGGATGCAGCTTTTTTATGTCCTCTTTGAAGGCACGAATTGAGCGTCATCTTGCAGTGTACCAAAAATGCACTATGTGCGATGTGAACAAGAAGATCTCCTGCAATCTCCTGGTCTCGCAGCAGGCCAGATTTTGCTGTCTGTGCTGGTAGACTGCCAGGAGTCGAACACTTAGATTTTTCTTTGTGAATGACATGTTGTTTGGAGTAGTGAGTACCTCCCCCAGAAGCCCAGGCCGTAGCTTCTAAACTTTAGGGATGTCTTTTGAGAAGCACTACCTTCCAAAGATACCGTCCTCGAAAGGAGGAGCAGTTCCTTATAGTCACACTGTCCTGCTTTCTTTCTAAAGGGCTGGTTAGAGAGACTGTGCCGAAGGAGGTGCTTTGGCAACGAAGCGGTCGCAGGCTGCCGCTCCCTGGCAAAAGAACAGAGGCAATGAAGTCAACTGCCACACGAGGTAAAGGCTGTTTCTTGGTCATCCGCTGTCACCAGCCAGAACCAGCATGCGTGTGCAGGTTCTTGCCCTGGTACCCGCTCTTGCAGCTCATGTCAGCAGCCAAACCCAAGAGTGTCAGTAGGCAGCAAGTGTTGCAGAGGAAGGCAGGAGTGGCTCCCTGAGGATGGCTGTCTTCCCCGGGCTGTGACAGCATGTGACAGCAGTGCAGCGGAGAGACGCTCACAAAGCTCTGTGGCTGTGGTTAGAGAGGGGTCACCCCCCAGCGCACCAAGTTCCCAGGGATTTTGGAACTTTGCTCTTGGGGGAACGAGGCCGTCAGAAGCCCATTGAGCAGACGATGGGAAACGGGACCCCTCCTGTGAGCTGAGGCCCAGAGTGATGCCCTGACCCAGTGAAAACGGGGCACTGCCATAGAGCTACTGATGTAGGTGTCGATGTGACAGAAACTTCTCACGGGTCTTTGGTTGCAGAAGTGTCCCCAGGGAGGGCTTTGCCAGATCCTCGGCTGCTTCCGGCGCTGGAGCCCAGCTGGTATCCCAGGGGTGGGTAGTCATTTCACTGACTTCACAAACTAAGCCCTGGTTCTCCAAATTGCACTGGTGCCAAAGTTAACTTCCTACTTTCTCTTCAGGTCCTCTAAGAGCAAAGGACAATGCTGAAATAAGAAAATCTTCCCCAACATCCTCTGACATCGTAGAGGATATCATAAAGGAGTTAAAGGAGGCAGCACCTGGTGGGTATATTTCTCTCTGTCCACCATAAATCTTGGGAAGCTGACGTTCTAAATCCATGTGTGGACGCACCGTAACCTGCACAGCAGGAAGGGATGGATCAGAGCGGAGACACTCAATTTCACACCTAGCAGGCACTGGTGAGCCTCAGAGAAGGCCGAGAGCCTCTGCTGCCGCTTGTGGGTCACGCCGTGTCCCAGGGGCAGCTGCTAGCCCAGCACTACCATAACTGGTCCAAGCTGTTCCGTGAAAACTTTGGTATCCAGCCAGCAGAAACTGGCATGTGCTTGCAACTGTGCCCAGAATATGGTTCAAGGAGGAGCAGTTCCTTATAGTCACACTGTCCTGCTTTCTTTCTAAAGGGCTGGTTAGAGAGACTGTGCCGAAGGAGGTGCTTTGGCAACGAAGCGGTCGCAGGCTGCCGCTCCCTGGCAAAAGAACAGAGGCAATGAAGTCAACTGCCACACGAGGTAAAGGTAAAGGCTGTTTCTTGGTCATCCACTGTCACCAGCCAGAACCAGCATGCGTGTGCAGGTTCTTGCCCTGGTACCCGCTCTTGCAGCTCATGTCAGCAGCCAAACCCAAGAGTGTCAGTAGGCAGCAAGTGTTGCAGAGGAAGTCAGGAGTGGCTCCCTGAGGATGGCTGTCTTCCCCGGGCTGTGACAGCAGTGCAGCGGAGGGACGCTCACAAAGCTCTGTGGCTGTGGTTAGAGAGGGGTCACCTCCCAGCGCACCCAGTTCCCAGGGATTTTGGAACTTTGCTCTTGGGGGAACAAGGCCGTCAGAAGCCCACTGAGCAGACAATGGGAAACGGGACCCCTCCTGTGAGCTGAGGCCCAGAGTGATGCCCTGACTCAGTACAGATGGGGCACTGCCTCACTGGCACTCCTGGGCTCCCGAATTTTGTTCAGTTTTGTCCCTAAGGCTCCGAGTGTGCCTCGAGCAGCGAAGGTGGGCAAGCGCCTAAGAACTTTGAGAACTCCAAAGAGCTGGGGGAGCAAACCTGAGACACTGGGCTCTCAGCATTATGGCAGGGAAAACAAAGGATGGAGGGAAAACAAAGCTGAGAGGCAAAAGGGAGGCTCCAGAGTGCCTTGAGTTGCAGTGCCTTTGGCAGATTCCCCAGCTTCTGCTGAACCTCAGGAAGCATTGCGGCCTGAGGATTTTCACTTGCTCAAAGATGCTAACCAAATGAAACAGAACACTTCCTGGCAATGTCAGACCTCCTGTGAGATTACCAGTAGTGCGCAGGACACGGCAATGTCCACAATTGTTCTTGCAGGCGTGGATGGGGAGAACAATGCAAACATTGCAAAGCCCCAGAATTTCCGAAGGTACTGCATAGAAGGCGCTGTGGCAGTCTTGGTTCCCTTCCTCGTGCTTGTGACAGTTGCGTGCTGCGTGCTTATCTGGTGTTGGCGGCAGGAAAACCGGTGAGTTGTTGTTCCCCCGCTCCCTCTCCTCCTCTCCCCCTCCCAAATTCTTTACCGTATCTTTGTTAACATTATTATATGGCTGCTGCCAGCCAGGAAGCAGTTGTCGTTAGCGTATTGTGAAGTGAGCAGTTAGTTTTTGACCAGACTCTTCTGAAATTTCTGCTGTCCAGTGTTTTAGGTGGCCTCTAATTCCTGGGCATTCTGTTCTGGAGCCCATTTTTCTGTTGCTGGTCTTAGCGAAGCTTGGCCCTTCCGCAGCAAGAGCAGAGCCAGGGACAGCCGTAGGCAAAGCAAGGCCAGGAAGAGAAATGCAGGAGCTGAGAGAGAGTGCCATCAGAGAGAGAAGCGCAGCAGTGCCAGTTCCCCCCCAGCACAAGGCACCCTGTTCTGGGACGCCCTGAATTGCAGGTGTCCGCCTCAGCCAAGGTGTGCCAGCTCCTGGGAGCATGGGGATGAGCCCTGCCAGCTGCTGGCATTGCCTTGGAGAGGGGCAGTCAGTGTGTCACAGCCGCACCTGAGCGCTGCCAGCGTGCGTGTCTTCAGCACACACAGAGCTTGTGTGTTTAATTACACATCCCAAAGAGCGGATGGGCAGCACCTCACCGAACAGGGAGCCGAGGCCGTCACCTTGTTGGTCCAGGGCCAGGGCCGGGCAGGGAGCTGAGTACTGGTCCTTGCAAGGCGCTCTGAAAAAGGGCAGTCGGTGGCTGTGGTGACTGGGCCATGCAGAGCCCGGCTGTGGACCCCTGTCTCTGCGGGCGCCAGGTCTTCTTGCTGGGACAGCACGTGCAGAGCAGGCAGGTCAGGATGGCTGGCGAGGCACTGGGGAGGAGACAAGCTGGGGCAGGATGTGGAGGGGAGCAGAGTCCCAGCGGAGGGCACAGGGCACCCTGTTTTCTGCACAGAGCATGTGTGCCCACAGCTCACGCACAGCCGGATGCCTGCACCCCGCTGCCTCGCACCCGCCTGGCACCGCAGCCGCAGCACGGCCTCAGCAAATTCCTGTCTCCGCAGGCGCCTCGCCGCAGCCCAGGCAGCCCAGACTGACACCCGCAGCCGCTCCGTGAGCCCCTACAGGCAGCCTGACCACCGTCGTACGCCTGAGAGCCAGGCCCGACACCAGCGGCCACCATCAGTGCCTGGAAGACCGACCCGCCTGCCACCAGCCCGGCCTCCACGGCCCCCACGCACGGCAGCAGACCAATGGAAGGCACGCGACCGGCCCAGTATCCCCCAGTCCTCGTGGACACAGACATCACCTCCACGGCCCCCTCCACCCTCTTCCAAGGGCTGGGGCAGGCCCCCCCGGGATGCAGCCTTGGCCACACTTCCAATAAATATTGAATAATACAGCACAGCAGTCCGGGTCTTATGTACAGCAACACCCAGGAACCCACAGCAGGACTTTGTGACTGATCGAAAAGTAACCCTGAGGGTCCTCGGTGCTGGGGGTCAGCCAGACTGTGCCCACCATGCAGGGAACGCAGGGGAAGGGAGCTGGGGAGCAGCACAGCAGGAGCAGACAGAAGGGCTGTGAGCGCGGCAGCGACCCTGCACAGCGCTCACCCGAGAACCCCCTGCTCAAACTGGCAGTGCCGCAGCCACACACAGGCTCGGGCCCTTCCTGATCCTGGGCCGAGGCCAGGCTCCCCACAGCCAGCCCTCCTCAGGTCCTGACACTGCACGGATGGCCGATTTTGGCCAGGGTGCCCCATGCCAACGCTCCTACGGCTCAGCTCTCCTCAAGGAGTACAAGAAAAAATTTCTAACTCTTTGGAGTCAGGGCTGGGATTGCCACACGCTGGCACAAGCAACTGGAACCAGAGGGGAGACCCGAGGTGCTGCCACCACCAAAGGTAAGAGATCCTCATTTGAAAAATCTCACTTGAGGGTGGCCGTCTCCTCCCATGTGGCTCCTTGGAGGAGCAGAAAGCTCGGGTCGAGCTCCGGAGTCCCCTCTGGGGGTGAGGATGAGTTGTCTCCCCGTGGATGGGCCCAGGGTTGGAGGGCACAGGGCTGAAGCTCTGTCTTCTCGGGGACAGCCAAGCCTCACCTTCTGTCCTTTGCCATGTACAGGCCTCAGCTTCTTCCTCCCTCAGATTTGTCTGGGGCCAGAAGCCGAAGGAGAGAAGGCTCTCAGTTAACGGTTAACCGGTGCACGGTTAACGGTTGGACCTGATCATCTTGTTAGCATTCACGAAGACACATAAGCCACAAAGTGATGATATGAAGGTGCTTTTATTAGGCGCTGGAAGTTAGGGGCATGCCTGCCCAAATCTAACTTCGTCCGATTTGTTCACTCAGTTCTCTTTTATCTCCTAAAATATTACATATGCATTAAGTTTTACAACACATCTATGCATATTCATTTCCTAGCTCCTCCTAGCCCCGCTTTGTATGCTAATTATCTAATCAGTCCTTCTGTGCTTGCATATCACTCTCTGGTGGTCGTCCGGGTGGTCGTCGGGATGAAGTAAGATGTCTTCATCAGAGCTGAACTTTTTACCTTTACCTACCAGTAAATTCTCTGATGATTGCCCGTGTGGGATCTGTACCACTTGTGTCCATGGTACCTGGTCCTCCCTTTTTCTTCTAGATCCTTTTTGGTGGGCTACCAATATCCCTTTATCCAATTTTGGATATACCAATGTTTCTCTTATCCCATAATCTGTGCTATTTTCATGTGTTACTATGCACCGGTAGTTTCCTTCGTTGACATTAGTAACACTAAACAGGGTTAGGGTGGTAGCTCCTCTCAGTTGTAGGCCCAGTTCTGGGGTATTACTTACGTACGCCTTCCCCTTCCGTGCAGCCTTCAATCCTGTATTGTCCCCGGCTGTGTTTATGTCTATTTCCTGGCTCTGTCCGGAGTCATTTATTTTCCCCCAGACCACCTGTAGAGAGCTAATTGTTATTGGTTTATCGTCGTGCATTCCACATTCCAAAGTAACATTTTCTCCTTTGAATATTTCCTCTTTCTTATATTTTTCTGGTATTTCTAGGAGCCCAATTACAAGGTATTTACACAAAACAATTACTGTTGTCGTTACCGTTGTTAAGAACCCCGACATTGTATGGTTATATGCGCCTCATCTGTAGTTTTGTATCTCCGATTGCTCGCACCGACCAAAGTTCAGGAACCTTTTTCACCCGAGTGTAATGAATCCAAGCATCCACCCCTTCTACCTTTACAGCTGTAAAAGTAGTCAATAATACTTGATAAGGTTCGGCCCACCGTTCTTTCAGGGGTTCTTCATTCCAGTTTTTGATGTACACTCGGTCGCCTGGCTGAATGTCGTGGACAGGGTTTTCCAGTGACAACGGTCGGTTCCACACCAAAACACTTCGATGTTGAGCTAAAGTTTTGCCAAGAGACAATACATAATTATAAACATCCTGGTTCCCTGTTATGTGCATATTAGGATTTGGTTCTGAGGATTCATAAGGCTTTCCATATATAATCTCGTATGGGCTTACTGCCATTCCACTCCTTGGCTTTATCCTTATTCTCAGTAAGGCTATAGGCAAAGCTTGTGGCCATTGTATTTTGGCTTCCTGGCAGATTTTACTGATCTGTCCCTTTAGGGTTTGGTTCACCCTTTCTACCTGTCCACTAGATTGGGGTCCCCATGCAGTATGTAAATGCCAAGAAATTCCTAATAGCCGGCTTACGTCTTTAACCACAGATGCAACAAAGTGCGGTCCCCTATCCGAGGATATTCCTAACGGTACCCCGAACCTCAGAATGATTTCCCGCAAGAACCATTTTACTGTCTCTTTAGCTTGATTGGTGCGACAGGGAAGGGCTTCTGGCCATCCGGAAAAGGTGTCAACCCCTACTAACAAATACCTATATCCCCTAGTCCTAGGTAACTCTACAAAATCAACTTGCCAGTAATCTCCTGGTTCTATCCCTACTCTCACTCTTCCCATTTCAGCATGTTTTCTTGCTACTGGATTATTTTTCAAACAAATCTCACACTTTGACGTTACTGATTTTGCCACTGTTAACATATGTGTAGAGATAATGCTACGTTTTAAAAATGTTACCATTGCCTCTGCACCCCAGTGACACTCATTATGTCTTGTCTGAAGTATTTCTCGCATCACCAAGGGGGGTATTACTACCTGGCCCGTAGCGGTCACATACCATCCATCAGAGTTCTTTCGGGCCTTTAGGAGATTTGCTAATTTCTCATCCTCTGGCGAATATCTTGCTTCCTTGGGAAGATTAAGACGAGCGGGGCCTACCTTGAGTGGTACCAGAGCCATCACATTCCACACCTTCTGAGCAATTTGTCGAGCTGCTCGATCTGCCAACCGATTCCCTTCTGATATCTTTGAGGTTCCTCCTTGATGGGCTTTGCAGTGCATGATAGCCACTTGTTTTGGTTTTTGTACCGCATTTATCAGACTTAACACCTCCTCGTGATATTGGATTATATCACGATTATATTGGCCCCTTGTGAGG
This sequence comes from Anser brachyrhynchus, assembly GCF_964034855.1. Classification (NCBI taxonomy): domain Eukaryota; kingdom Metazoa; phylum Chordata; class Aves; order Anseriformes; family Anatidae; genus Anser; species Anser brachyrhynchus. Next base: position 21,845 of record NW_027663796.1, on the reverse strand, counting down.
ACAACAGCCCTCTTTCTTTCCATAATACTCCATGAACGTGGACCACTCCAAAGGCATACTTTGAATCTGTCCAAATATTTCCCATCTTTCCTTTACTCAGTTCCAGTGCTCGAGTTAGGGCTAACAGTTCTGCTCGCTGTGCTGATGTTCCAGGTGGTAAAGGTTTTGCTTCGATTACTGTCTTCAGGATTGTTACTGCATACCCTGCATATCGTGCTCCATTCTTCACAAAACTACTACCATCAGTAAAAAGTTCCCAGTCATACCTTTCAAGGGGTACATCCTTCAAATCTTCAATCAAATCCATTCAGATCTTCAATCTCAGAGATCTTCTCCAACCTAAGTGATTCCATGATAGTTCAGCAAGTGTCAAACTGTCCAAACAAATTCTGTCATACAAAAAGGCAGAAGTAAGTCCTTTAAAAGGTTATAGTTATAATTTGGAAAGAAGGAAGATCAGCTATTAAGACTAGAGATGTAAATCCTAGAAAGGGAAAATGCTAAAAGAGTTTGGAAGAAATCTTCTGACTGGTCTTAAACGCTCCGTTGCACTTCGAGGGAAACTCATTAACTCTTTAAGGACTGAAGCTGAAAGTACAAGTTTTGTGTCCTGAAGGGCATAAAATTATTGGAGAGTGTCCAGAGGAGGTTGCTGAAGATGGTGAAAGGTCTGGTGGGCAAGAGGTGTGAGGAGCAGCTGAAGTCTCTTGGTTTGTTCAGCCGAGAGAAGAGGCGACTGAGGGGAGGCCTCATGGCGGCCCTCAGCTTCCTGAGGAGGGGAGTGGAGGGGCAGGCGCTGATCTCTTCTCTCTGGGGACGCGAGGGAACAGCACGGAGCTGGGACAGGGCAGGTTCAGGCTGGGCGTTAGGAAAGGGTTCTTCCCTGTGAGGGTGGCTGCCAATACTGATGCCTTGTTTGAGAAGCGTCCCATGGTGGTGGTTCTTCCAAATCCAGGTCACAGAAGAAGCAGAGAAACAGCCTGCATGTTTTCCTTGCAGCAATGTCTTGACAGGCACTTTGTGAAAGCCAGCAGACACAGGCGCTGAGGAGAGAGGAGGCTTGTGAGAAAGCTGCATTTGCTCAGCATTTTCTGGCTGATGTTGTGGCCTCAGTCTGCAGCACTCTTGCTGAGAGCGGCTCTTCCTGTGACTCAGCTGAGAGAGCTTTGTAATTTCTTTCCTTCTTTTTCCGTGTGCTAGCGCCCAAAGTACGAAGATGATGGCAATGCTGAACACAGAGGGCTCCTGGTTTTGAGAGCCCTTCTGCCCCTTTCTTAAGAATTTCCTGAGTAAGGGAGAAATGAGTGGACAGGAGAAACTGGATGCTCCTGTTGTCTCACTCCCAAGCCCTCATGCAGGTCGAGGGGGCTCTGGCCCATCTCCGTGATGGTGGGGAACTGCAGGAAACAGCCAGGGCCAGAGAGGTTTCACAAAGCTCACCCCTTTAGCTATTGATCAATCTTCTGCTTTTGTTAGTTCAGCAACACCTCTGTTCTGGTTTGGTTTTGCAGCACTGAATTCTTTCTCTGCATTTCTCTGAATGCTTTCTCTAGGAAGTCAGTACACACCCAGACCGACTGCCCGTCCAAACATGCGGCAGTTCAGGTCTCCGGATGCGGGGAGTGTCTGAGCCTCTTGCTGCCATCGGCGGGGGGCAGAGAGACTGCTTGCGTGAGGTGCGAGCAGGTGGACGACCTGGTCCGCATGGTGGCGGAGCTCAAGGAGGAGGTGCAGAGGTTGAGGGATATCAGGGAGTGCGAGCGGGAGATAGACTGGTGGAGCGACTCCCTGCAGGACTGGAGGGAGAGGGACCAGGGTGAGATGCTCCAAAGGGGGGTGGACCCCCTGCCCTGTCGCCATCGGGCAGAGGGAGGGGACCTGCGAGTTGAGGAGGAATGGAGACAGGTCCCTGCTCGACCTCGCAGGAGATGCCCTCCCCTTCCGGTGCCGCCTTCCCAGGTGCCCTTGAACAATAGGTTTGAGGCCCTGGAGCTGGAGAGACCGGTGGGTGAGGATGAGGTAGGAAGCCTACCCAGGAGGATGCCTGAGGTGAGGAAGTTGACTCCACGCCTCAGGACTGCCTCCACCAAGAAAGAAAGAAGGGTGATCGTTGTGGGCGACTCCCTCCTCAGGGGAATGGAGGGCCCTATTTGTTGGCCTGACCCCACACATAGGGAAGTCTGCTGCCTCCCTGGGGCCAGGGTCAGAGACATTACCAGAAAGCTTCCAAACCTGGTTCGCCCCTCTGACTATTACCCGCTTTTGATAGTCCAGGCTGGCAGCGACGATGTTGAAAAGAGAAGCCTCAAGGCTATCAAACAGGACTATAGGGGGCTGGGACGATTGGTGGAGGGAGCGGGAGTGCAGGTGGTGTTTTTGTCCATCCCTACGGGGGAAGGGAGAGGCACGGAGAGGACATGGAAAGCTCACGTGGTTAATAGGTGGCTCAGAGGCTGGTGCCAGCACAGAAATTTTGGGTTTTTTCACCATGGGGAGCTTTACTCGGCACCCGGCCTGATGGCCCCAGACGGGTCCCTATCTCCAAGGGGAAAACGGATCCTAGGCCAGGAGCTGGCGGGGCTCATAGAGAGCGCTTTAAACTAGGTAAGAAGGGGGACGGGGCTCAAACAAGGCTTGTTGGAGCTGTGCCGGGGGAAACAATGGCTAGGCCGGGGAAGAAGGCGATGGCCCAGCTGAAGTGCATCTACACTAATGCACGCAGCATGGGTAACAAACAGGAGGAGCTGGAAGCCATCGTGCAGCAGGCAGGCTAGGACTTGGTTGCCATCACGGAGACGTGGTGGGACCGCTCCCACGACTGGAGTGCTGCAATGCCTGGCTATCGGCTCTTCAGGAGGGACAGGCAGCACAGAGGGGGTGGTGGCGTGGCTCTCTACATCAGAGAATCTTTTGATGTTGTGGAACTCCAGGCTGGGAATGATAAGGTTGAAACCCTGTGGGTTAGGATCCGCGGGAAGGCCGGCAAGGCTAGCGTCCTGGTCGGGGTCTGTTATAGACCGCCGAACCAGGATGAGGAGACGGATGAGGAGTTTTATAGGCAACTGACAGAAGTTGCAAAATCGTCGGCGCTTGTCCTCGTGGGGGACTTCAACTTCCCGGACATATCCTGGAAACACAACACGGCACAGAGAAAGCAGTCTAGGAGGTTTCTGGAGAGCGTGGGAGATAGCTTCCTGACGCAGCTGGTCAGTGAACCTACCAGGGGTGGTGCCCCGCTAGACCTTCTCTTCACAAACAGAGAAGGACTGGTGGGAGATGTGGTGGTCGGAAACTGTCTTGGGCAGAGTGACCACGAAATGGTAGAGTTCTCTATTCTTGGTGAGGCCAGGAAGGGGACCAGTAAAACTGCTGCATTGGACTTCCGGAGGGCTGACTTTGAGCTGCTCAGGACGCTGGTTGGCCGAGTCCCTTGGGAGGCGGTTCTGAAGGGCAGAGGAGTCCAGGAAGGCTGGGCGCTCCTCAGGAAGGAAATCGTGATGGCACAGGAGCGGTCCGTCCCCACGTGTCCAAAGACGAGCCGGCATGGAAGAAGACCGGCCTGGCTCAACAGAGAGTTGCGGCTTGTGCTTAGCAGAAAAAAGAGGGTTTATAATCTTTGGAGAAAAGGGCAGGCCACTGAGGAGGACTACAAGGATGTAGCGAGGCTGTGCAGGGAGAAAATTAGAAAGGCCAAAGCTCATCTGGAGCTCAACCTGGCTACTGCCGTTAAAGACAACAAAAAATCCTTTTACAAATATATCAACGCGAAACGGAGGACTAAGGAGAATCTCCATCCTTTACTGGATGCGAGGGGAAACCTAGTTACTAAGGATGAGGAAAAGGCTGAGGTGCTTAATGCCGCCTTTGCCTCAGTCTTTAGCGGCAATACCGGTTGTTCTCTGGATACCCAGTGCCCTGAGCTGGTGGAAGGGGATGGGGAGCAGGATGTGGCCTTCGCTATCCATGAGGAAATGGTTGGCGACCTGCTACGGAGCTTGGATGTGCGCAAGTCGATGGGGCCGGATGGGATGCACCCGAGGGTACTGAAAGAACTGGCGGAGGAGCTGGCCGAGGCACTTTCCATCATTTATCGGCAGTCCTGGCTATCGGGGGAGGTCCCAGTTGACTGGCGGCTAGCCAATGTGACGCCCATCTATAAGAAGGGCCGCAGGGCAGACCCGGGGAGCTATAGGCCTGTCAGTTTGACCTCAGTGCCAGGAAAGCTCATGGAGCAGATTATCTTGAGGGTCATCACGCGGCACTTGCAGGGCAAGCAGGCGATCAGGCCCAGTCAGCATGGGTTTATGAAAGGCAGGTCCTGCTTGACGAACCTGATCTCCTTCTACGACCAAGTGACGCGCTTGGTGGATGAGGGAAAGGCTGTGGATGTGGTTTACCTTGACCTCAGTAAGGCTTTTGACACCGTTCCCCACAACATTCTCCTCAAGAAACTGGCTGCTCGGGGCTTGGACTGGCGTACGCTTCGCTGGGTTAGAAACTGGCTGGATGGCCGGGCCCAGAGAGTTGTGGTGAATGGAGTCAAATCTGGTTGGAGGCCGGTCACTAGTGGTGTCCCCCAGGGCTCGGTACTGGGGCCGGTCCTCTTTAATATCTTTATCGATGATCTGGATGAGGGCGTCCAGTGCACCCTCAGTAAGTTTGCAGATGACACCAAGCTAAGTGCGTGTGTCGATCTGCTCAAGGGCAGGAAGGCTCTGCAGGAGGATCTGGATAGGCTGGAGCGATGGGCTGAGGTCAACTGTATGAAGTTCAACAAGGCCAAGTGCCGGGTCCTGCACCTGGGGCGCAACAACCCCAAGCAGAGCTACAGGCTGGGAGATGAGTGGCTGGAAAGCTGCCTGGCCGAGAGGGACCTGGGAGTATTGGTTGATAGTCGGCTGAATATGAGCCAGCAGTGTGCCCAGGTGGCCAAGAAGGCCAACGGCATCCTGGCCTGCATAAGAAGCAGTGTGGCCAGCAGGTCTAGGGAAGTGATTGTGCCCCTGTACTCGGCTCTGGTGAGGCCGCACCTCGAGTACTGTGTTCAGTTTTGGGCCCCTCGCTACAGGAAGGACATGGACGTGCTCGAGCGAGTCCAGAGAAGGGCGACCAAGCTGGTGAGGGGTCTGGAGAACAAGCCTTACGAGGAGCGGCTGAGGGAGCTGGGCTTGTTCAGCCTGGAGAAGAGGAGGCTCAGGGGCGACCTTATCGCTCTCTACAGTTACCTTAAAGGAGGCTGTAGAGAGGTGGGGGTTGGTCTGTTCTCCTACGTGCCTGGTGACAGGACGAGGGGGAATGGGCGAAAGTTGCGACAGGGGAGTTTTAGGTTGGATGTTAGGACGTACTTCTTTACCGAAAGGGTTATTAAGCATTGGAACGGGCTGCCCAGGGAGGTGGTGGAGTCACCATCCCTGGAGGTCTTTAAAAGACGTTTAGATGTAGAGCTTAGCGATATGGTTTAGTGGAGTACTTAGTGTTAGGTCGGAGGTTGGACTCGATGATCTTGAGGTCTCTTCCAACCTAGAAATCTGTGATACTGTGATACTGTGAATTCATTAGAGAGCAGAAGTGGGGGACAGCCCTGCTCTTGTGAGAGAGCCTGAGGAACCCCTAACAGTGCCGAAGGGCAGCAAAAGTACGATTGATACCAAGATCATGTAAAATCCTTTTTTCTCTCTTTCTCTTCCCCCATTTCTTTTTTATGTATTTACTTATTTATTTATTTTGAGGGGATGCATGAATGAGAACCCTTTATTGTAAATACCGTGCATCTGAAAAGGTGAGCCTTCAGGCAGACGTACTGGCAAGCTTTGGCTCAGCCCCAGAACTACATCATCATTGGCATAAGCACGACTGGTTGGGCAGAGGGCTGTGACTGGAGTGCTGCGAGGGACGGTTCTAGGCTCATCAGGAGGGATAGGCAGGGCAGGTGAGGCAGGGGGCTGGCGCAATGACACGGTTGAGAGCCTCTGAGTGAGGATTAAGGGACAAACCAATAATGCGGATGTTGTTGTGGGAGTTGGAGACGGCCTCCCATCCCGAGTGACTACACGGATGGGTGGTTCAACAAGGAATTAGGCAATGTCTCCAGATCAGCTGCCCTTGTCCCTAAGTGGGTGGGTGACTTTGGGTTGCCAGATGTTAGCAGGGAATGACAAGAAGCAGACACAAACAGGTCCAGGAAATTCCTAAAGCACCTCGATGATAACTTCTTGATCCAGGTACTAAGGGAGCTGACTCGGAAAGGTGCCCTTCTAGATTGCTGCTTGTAAACCGAGAATGTCTCCTGCGTGAAGTGGCGAATGGCAGCCATCTTGGCTACGGTGGCCACAAAGACGTCGAGCTGAAAATCTTTGGTGATAGGAAGAAAACTGCCAGTAAAACTTCCACCAGTGGCTGTGCCACTGCCGCAGACTCACCACCGGGTGCCGCCTCAGCACAGGTTGGTGGAGCCAGAGTGCTCTGGGGGGGTGGTGGTGGGATTTGTGTCCCCTCATCTTTGGGGAGCACCACGTTGTCCTCTGAGGGGAGTGGCGGCTGCCCCCTGCTCCTGGTCAGGTTCCAGGGAGCAGGGAGCAGCTGCCCCGGGAGCGGAGGATTCAGGAGAAGCGGTGGTGGGGGACCGGGGTGGGTGGGGGCCTGCAGCAGGCAGGAGCCTGTGGGGTGCAGGGGCTCCCTGTGCGGCATGGCCCCCAGGCCTCAGCTCCAGCGGCTGTGGGGCACCAGTGTCCCCATCACCATGGGCTGACCCCAGACACAGATGGGGGGACACGGAGGAGCAGCGGGTAGGGGCAGCACCGCAGGTGGGAGCAGCACCACACGAACTGTGAGCCCGGCACCCCAGACCAGGCATTGGCCTTAGGCAGCGGGTGGAGGATGGTGGGGATGTGAGTGGGCTGGTATGGGATCAGCATCGCTCCAGGGATGGGGGCAGCAAGCAGGCCCTGGAGACAGGGGTGGGGGTAGTTTGGGGTACTTTCAGGTTAGTAGGGTTTCCTTGGTTTTCCACCTCCTCTCTTTTGCAGGGGTGCCAATGCTGCTCCCGTCTGTGGTGGAAGCGGGCCCTGTGGTACCGCCACTGGTACCATGGAGCTGTGATGGGGAGCCAATGGGCCGGCTGTCTGTAGGGGTCCCCAGGAGGTGCCTGTCTGGGGTGTTCGCGGTGGGTTGGGGGATGCTGGGGCTGGGGCTGCTGGTACTGGAGTTGCCAATACCAGCATGGGCTGGGGAAGCTGGGGCTGGGCGTGCTGGCACCAAGTTGGGGATGCTGCTACCAGTCCTGGACAGAGATGCCGGTAGTGGTGCTGGGACCTTGTGGAGATACCAATAGTGGAGCTGGGGGCAATCAGGGTGCTGGAGGTGGTACTGGAAGCGGGACAGTGATGTTGGTACTCGGGTGGTGATGCTCTTACTGGGGCCATGTTGCTGGTACTAGGACAGATTTGGTGGGGCATCTCCACTGGTACTGGGATGCTGATGCTTGTACTGGGACAGCAGTGCACGTAGTGGGACAGCTGTGCTTGGAACTGGGACGGTGATTGTGCACCTCAAAGACTGGTCAGCCCCTAGGAAGTAATGGCTGCATTCAGAGGCGGGGAAGAAGAAAAAACAGGTTCAACAAAAAGAGCAAAGATCAGCCACGCTTCTCACGGCATCTGCCTTTGCAAAGGCAAGTGCCCTTCAAAGCCCACAGACATCGTGTCAGCTCCTTCAACTGGCTGCCAGCCTGCGACTTGCCACCCGCAGAGCATGAATGCCATCACCTTGGCAATTCAGGAAATCATTAGGTAACATTCCCTAGTCTCAAAGACAGATTCTGTAGCCGGATAAATCACCATTGGAAATCGGGTAAAACAAGAGTTTTACTTGAAAGCCTATGAGCAAGAAGTGTAAGCTGAAATGCAGAATTTCTTCAGAACTTTGCTGTGACACTGTGCCAAGCCGTGAGGTCACAACACCTCTCCGTGATGCTGCGAGGGCCATGAGGTCCCAACGCTGCTCCGTGACACCGTGAGGGCTGCAAGGTCACAATAGCTCTCGGTGATGCAGTGCTGGGCCGTGAGGTCCTGACACCCCATTGTGACGCTGGGTCAGGCCACAGGCACTGCTCCGCACCGGTCCTGACAGCAGCACTAGCTGCAGCTGCAGCGGCGGTGGTGGAAGCATGGTGCGAGTGTGGGGAGCCACGGCCCCTGCCTGCGTCCTCTTCCTCCTCCTGGTGGCCCTGTGTGCCTGGGGTGCCCAGGCTGCGCCATGGCGACCACCGGGAGCAGGTGGGTGGGCAGGGCCGGGGCCAACACCAAACCCTGGGCGGCATGGTGCTGCGCGGCACGCATATGGATGGAGGGGACGGGGACGGGATAGCAGCAGGGCCGGGCGGGCACCGCGGGCAGGGGGCAGGCAGGAGGCAGAAGCCCCGCAGGGTGGCACGGTGGGGCCGTGGCTGCTGCGGGGTTGTTTCCTGCCGGGGGGGCCGTGAGTGGCGCTGGGGCCGAGAAGCCTGGGTCTGAGCCCCTGTGGGGCTGAGGCCGCTGGCCCCTCTTGGGAAACTTCCACCTGCATCTTTGTCCCGTGACATTGCCTCAGCCCCCTCAGTCACTGCAGGGTGCTGGGGAAGAGGGAGAGCACAGCATGCCATGGCAACTTCTCTCATCTCTGCTTGATTTTAGATGATGATGGTGTTGCTTCTCCATATCCAGCTTCTCAGCTGGATCATGGTTTGGAGCCTCAGGAGGATCCCCGAGGTACGTTGCGAGTGTGCTTCCTTGAAGGAAGATGGCTAATGGGCTGTAATAGTTTATTCAGGGTCTTCCAAGTGCGTTTGTGCCTTGAGGGGGCTTGCACAAATGAGCCCTGAATATTTCTTCACTTGGAGAGATGCCACCCCTGCCCCTCTCCACAGAGAGGGAAGAACCCAGGCTTTTCTTCCTATTTGGGCCATGTCATTACCTGAGCCCCAGCCAGTGCCTCCCGGTCACTGAGGAAGAGGCAGGCCCCAAGAGGCAATGGAAGCTCCCCTTACCTGTGTCTGATCCCACTTGTGCCCACAGGCAGTACTGGTCAAGTGCCTCCATGGAATCCTGCTCCTGAGCCTGCCAGTATGGGTCCCACAGGTGGTAAGTTGTCCGTGTTCATTTCCTTGCTGTTTGTTAACGGTCTGTTGAGCTAGCTCAGCAAGGGTTCAGCTGCTCACTGGCCAGGGGGCTTCTCCATGACAAACATGGATGATCATTTTTCCCGGGGTCTGCACGCTCCCCCTGCAGTGGGGTCTTCCTTTGTGTCCAGCAGAGATCTTCCCGTAAGAAACACCTGAGGGGCCACACCTTTGGCGGCATGCTCCCTGCAGGGTGTTGCGCACAGCCTGGAGAGAGGATTTGGGAAGAGGCCAAGAGGGAGCCTCCAGCTCAGCAGGCCCCTTTGCGGCTTTGGAAATCCTGGCTCGTGTCTGGGTCCCACATCCTTGCCTGAGCCCCCTCCAGTCGCTGCAGGTCACTAAGGAAGAGGTAGATCACACCATGCAAGGGGAATGTTTCTCTTCTGTGCTTGATTGCAGCAGTTCTCGTAGGCTCTGGCTACTCGACACCTCAGCCTGATGTGGACCACGAGCCTCAGGTTAATCTGCCAGGTAAGTCAGCGGAAGGAAGGAGCATCTAGGTGCTGCAGAGCCAGCAGGCACCTTGCGCTTGAGTTGAGACCTGGGGTGGGCACGGGGAGGGCCCTTCTCCGGGCGGCTCCACGCATGCTTAGTTTGTACCAGCACGGTGCCACTGCAGGCACCCAGCAACTGTTTGCAAGATGCTCTTGAGTGGCAGGGAGAGACGAGTACCATGGAGCAGTCCCCTCTTTGAACTGCATTCTCTGTCACTCTGGTCAGAAGGAGTATGTTGACGTAGTTCACAGGAGGGACTCCACTTGTGTTTACAGATGGGACCGAAGGCAAAGGTGATCCAGGTTCCCAGATGGGTTCCAGGACTGAAGCTCTGGGAGATGGCCTGGGTAAGTTGTGGCTTTTGACTTCCTTTGAGAGCTGCCAGTTCAAAGCCCAAACGTCAGCCAGGCATCTCTGCAGGTGGGAGGGTATAGACCGGCACGTGTGTGTGCCCTGTCAAGGCACGAGCCCTGGTATGCTCTCCTACTGAGCTATTGATGTAGATGGCGCTGGGACAGAAACTTCTCACGGGTCTTTGGTTGCAGAAGTGTCCCCAGGGAGGGCTTTGCCAGATCCTCGGCTGCTTCCGGCGCTGGAGCCCAGCTGGTATCCCAGGGGTGGGTAGTCATTTCACTGACTTCACAAACTAAGCCCTGGTTCTCCAAATTGCACTGGTGCCAAAGTTAACTTCCTACTTTCTCTTCAGGTCCTCTAAGAGCAAAGGACAATGCTGAAATAAGAAAATCTTCCCCAACATCCTCTGACATCGTAGAGGATATCATAAAGGAGTTAAAGGAGGCAGCACCTGGTGGGTATATTTCTCTCTGTCCGCCATAAGACTTGGGAAGGTGAGGTTCTAAATCCATGTGTGGACACACCGTAACCTGCACAGCAGGAAGGGATGGATCAGAGCGGAGACACTCAATTTCACACCTAGCAGGCACTGGTGAGCCTCAGAGAAGGCCGAGAGCCTCTGCTGCCGCTTGTGGGTCACGCCGTGTCCCAGGGGCAGCTGCTAGCCCAGCATTACCATTACTGGTCCGAGCTGTTCCGTGCAAACATTGGTATCCAGCCAGCAGCAAAGGGCTTCTGCTGAACTTGTGTTCAGCTCCCGCACAGCGCTGCTTGCAGCTGGGCGAGTTCAAGGCAGGAGGCACATCCCAAGCAGTGCTTGCTGTCCCCTGAGCAGGGAGACACATGTCACCAGAGGGAAGAGCACCCTTGGGCAGAGGAGGGAAAGCGCAGGCAGATTTGGGGCAGCGGCTGGGATCGAAGCAGCCCAGCCCAGCCCTCTCGTTCTCCTTGATGTCTGAGGATTCTCGGTGACAGCCTGCAGGCAGGGGCGAGTTCAAGCTGCACACCCAGCTTGATGCCCGACCCCTAACTTGTAGGAGCTGAAAGGAAAGGCACTTACCTCAGTCTCAGCTGATTTAGCTGTCCACTTCTAGTTGGGTTTCAAATGACTTGGCCAAACGTCTTGGGATGGAGTCAGCATAATGGGATGGACATGCTTCTCAGAAGGGCTGTTCCTGCCTCTGAACTGGATGCAGCTTTTTTATGTCCTCTTTGAAGGCACGAATTGAGCGTCATCTTGCAGTGTACCAAAAATGCACTATGTGCGATGTGAACAAGAAGATCTCCTGCAATCTCCTGGTCTCGCAGCAGGCCAGATTTTGCTGTCTGTGCTGGTAGACTGCCAGGAGTCGAACACTTAGATTTTTCTTTGTGAATGACATGTTGTTTGGAGTAGTGAGTACCTCCCCCAGAAGCCCAGGCCGTAGCTTCTAAACTTTAGGGATGTCTTTTGAGAAGCACTACCTTCCAAAGATACCGTCCTCGAAAGGAGGAGCAGTTCCTTATAGTCACACTGTCCTGCTTTCTTTCTAAAGGGCTGGTTAGAGAGACTGTGCCGAAGGAGGTGCTTTGGCAACGAAGCGGTCGCAGGCTGCCGCTCCCTGGCAAAAGAACAGAGGCAATGAAGTCAACTGCCACACGAGGTAAAGGCTGTTTCTTGGTCATCCGCTGTCACCAGCCAGAACCAGCATGCGTGTGCAGGTTCTTGCCCTGGTACCCGCTCTTGCAGCTCATGTCAGCAGCCAAACCCAAGAGTGTCAGTAGGCAGCAAGTGTTGCAGAGGAAGGCAGGAGTGGCTCCCTGAGGATGGCTGTCTTCCCCGGGCTGTGACAGCATGTGACAGCAGTGCAGCGGAGAGACGCTCACAAAGCTCTGTGGCTGTGGTTAGAGAGGGGTCACCCCCCAGCGCACCAAGTTCCCAGGGATTTTGGAACTTTGCTCTTGGGGGAACGAGGCCGTCAGAAGCCCATTGAGCAGACGATGGGAAACGGGACCCCTCCTGTGAGCTGAGGCCCAGAGTGATGCCCTGACCCAGTGAAAACGGGGCACTGCCATAGAGCTACTGATGTAGGTGTCGATGTGACAGAAACTTCTCACGGGTCTTTGGTTGCAGAAGTGTCCCCAGGGAGGGCTTTGCCAGATCCTCGGCTGCTTCCGGCGCTGGAGCCCAGCTGGTATCCCAGGGGTGGGTAGTCATTTCACTGACTTCACAAACTAAGCCCTGGTTCTCCAAATTGCACTGGTGCCAAAGTTAACTTCCTACTTTCTCTTCAGGTCCTCTAAGAGCAAAGGACAATGCTGAAATAAGAAAATCTTCCCCAACATCCTCTGACATCGTAGAGGATATCATAAAGGAGTTAAAGGAGGCAGCACCTGGTGGGTATATTTCTCTCTGTCCACCATAAATCTTGGGAAGCTGACGTTCTAAATCCATGTGTGGACGCACCGTAACCTGCACAGCAGGAAGGGATGGATCAGAGCGGAGACACTCAATTTCACACCTAGCAGGCACTGGTGAGCCTCAGAGAAGGCCGAGAGCCTCTGCTGCCGCTTGTGGGTCACGCCGTGTCCCAGGGGCAGCTGCTAGCCCAGCACTACCATAACTGGTCCAAGCTGTTCCGTGAAAACTTTGGTATCCAGCCAGCAGAAACTGGCATGTGCTTGCAACTGTGCCCAGAATATGGTTCAAGGAGGAGCAGTTCCTTATAGTCACACTGTCCTGCTTTCTTTCTAAAGGGCTGGTTAGAGAGACTGTGCCGAAGGAGGTGCTTTGGCAACGAAGCGGTCGCAGGCTGCCGCTCCCTGGCAAAAGAACAGAGGCAATGAAGTCAACTGCCACACGAGGTAAAGGTAAAGGCTGTTTCTTGGTCATCCACTGTCACCAGCCAGAACCAGCATGCGTGTGCAGGTTCTTGCCCTGGTACCCGCTCTTGCAGCTCATGTCAGCAGCCAAACCCAAGAGTGTCAGTAGGCAGCAAGTGTTGCAGAGGAAGTCAGGAGTGGCTCCCTGAGGATGGCTGTCTTCCCCGGGCTGTGACAGCAGTGCAGCGGAGGGACGCTCACAAAGCTCTGTGGCTGTGGTTAGAGAGGGGTCACCTCCCAGCGCACCCAGTTCCCAGGGATTTTGGAACTTTGCTCTTGGGGGAACAAGGCCGTCAGAAGCCCACTGAGCAGACAATGGGAAACGGGACCCCTCCTGTGAGCTGAGGCCCAGAGTGATGCCCTGACTCAGTACAGATGGGGCACTGCCTCACTGGCACTCCTGGGCTCCCGAATTTTGTTCAGTTTTGTCCCTAAGGCTCCGAGTGTGCCTCGAGCAGCGAAGGTGGGCAAGCGCCTAAGAACTTTGAGAACTCCAAAGAGCTGGGGGAGCAAACCTGAGACACTGGGCTCTCAGCATTATGGCAGGGAAAACAAAGGATGGAGGGAAAACAAAGCTGAGAGGCAAAAGGGAGGCTCCAGAGTGCCTTGAGTTGCAGTGCCTTTGGCAGATTCCCCAGCTTCTGCTGAACCTCAGGAAGCATTGCGGCCTGAGGATTTTCACTTGCTCAAAGATGCTAACCAAATGAAACAGAACACTTCCTGGCAATGTCAGACCTCCTGTGAGATTACCAGTAGTGCGCAGGACACGGCAATGTCCACAATTGTTCTTGCAGGCGTGGATGGGGAGAACAATGCAAACATTGCAAAGCCCCAGAATTTCCGAAGGTACTGCATAGAAGGCGCTGTGGCAGTCTTGGTTCCCTTCCTCGTGCTTGTGACAGTTGCGTGCTGCGTGCTTATCTGGTGTTGGCGGCAGGAAAACCGGTGAGTTGTTGTTCCCCCGCTCCCTCTCCTCCTCTCCCCCTCCCAAATTCTTTACCGTATCTTTGTTAACATTATTATATGGCTGCTGCCAGCCAGGAAGCAGTTGTCGTTAGCGTATTGTGAAGTGAGCAGTTAGTTTTTGACCAGACTCTTCTGAAATTTCTGCTGTCCAGTGTTTTAGGTGGCCTCTAATTCCTGGGCATTCTGTTCTGGAGCCCATTTTTCTGTTGCTGGTCTTAGCGAAGCTTGGCCCTTCCGCAGCAAGAGCAGAGCCAGGGACAGCCGTAGGCAAAGCAAGGCCAGGAAGAGAAATGCAGGAGCTGAGAGAGAGTGCCATCAGAGAGAGAAGCGCAGCAGTGCCAGTTCCCCCCCAGCACAAGGCACCCTGTTCTGGGACGCCCTGAATTGCAGGTGTCCGCCTCAGCCAAGGTGTGCCAGCTCCTGGGAGCATGGGGATGAGCCCTGCCAGCTGCGGGCATTGCCTTGGAGAGGGGCAGTCAGTGTGTCACAGCCGCACCTGAGCGCTGCCAGCGTGCGTGTCTTCAGCACACACAGAGCTTGTGTGTTTAATTACACATCCCAAAGAGCGGATGGGCAGCACCTCACCGAACAGGGAGCCGAGGCCGTCACCTTGTTGGTCCAGGGCCAGGGCCGGGCAGGGAGCTGAGTACTGGTCCTTGCAAGGCGCTCTGAAAAAGGGCAGTCGGTGGCTGTGGTGACTGGGCCATGCAGAGCCCGGCTGTGGACCCCTGTCTCTGCGGGCGCCAGGTCTTCTTGCTGGGACAGCACGTGCAGAGCAGGCAGGTCAGGATGGCTGGCGAGGCACTGGGGAGGAGACAAGCTGGGGCAGGATGTGGAGGGGAGCAGAGTCCCAGCGGAGGGCACAGGGCACCCTGTTTTCTGCACAGAGCATGTGTGCCCACAGCTCACGCACAGCCGGATGCCTGCACCCCGCTGCCTCGCACCCGCCTGGCACCGCAGCCGCAGCACGGCCTCAGCAAATTCCTGTCTCCGCAGGCGCCTCGCCGCAGCCCAGGCAGCCCAGACTGACACCCGCAGCCGCTCCGTGAGCCCCTACAGGCAGCCTGACCACCGTCGTACGCCTGAGAGCCAGGCCCGACACCAGCGGCCACCATCAGTGCCTGGAAGACCGACCCGCCTGCCACCAGCCCGGCCTCCACGGCCCCCACGCACGGCAGCAGACCAATGGAAGGCACGCGACCGGCCCAGTATCCCCCAGTCCTCGTGGACACAGACATCACCTCCACGGCCCCCTCCACCCTCTTCCAAGGGCTGGGGCAGGCCCCCCCGGGATGCAGCCTTGGCCACACTTCCAATAAATATTGAATAATACAGCACAGCAGTCCGGGTCTTATGTACAGCAACACCCAGGAACCCACAGCAGGACTTTGTGACTGATCGAAAAGTAACCCTGAGGGTCCTCGGTGCTGGGGGTCAGCCAGACTGTGCCCACCATGCAGGGAACGCAGGGGAAGGGAGCTGGGGAGCAGCACAGCAGGAGCAGACAGAAGGGCTGTGAGCGCGGCAGCGACCCTGCACAGCGCTCACCCGAGAACCCCCTGCTCAAACTGGCAGTGCCGCAGCCACACACAGGCTCGGGCCCTTCCTGATCCTGGGCCGAGGCCAGGCTCCCCACAGCCAGCCCTCCTCAGGTCCTGACACTGCACGGATGGCCGATTTTGGCCAGGGTGCCCCATGCCAACGCTCCTACGGCTCAGCTCTCCTCAAGGAGTACAAGAAAAAATTTCTAACTCTTTGGAGTCAGGGCTGGGATTGCCACACGCTGGCACAAGCAACTGGAACCAGAGGGGAGACCCGAGGTGCTGCCACCACCAAAGGTAAGAGATCCTCATTTGAAAAATCTCACTTGAGGGTGGCCGTCTCCTCCCATGTGGCTCCTTGGAGGAGCAGAAAGCTCGGGTCGAGCTCCGGAGTCCCCTCTGGGGGTGAGGATGAGTTGTCTCCCCGTGGATGGGCCCAGGGTTGGAGGGCACAGGGCTGAAGCTCTGTCTTCTCGGGGACAGCCAAGCCTCACCTTCTGTCCTTTGCCATGTACAGGCCTCAGCTTCTTCCTCCCTCAGATTTGTCTGGGGCCAGAAGCCGAAGGAGAGAAGGCTCTCAGTTAACGGTTAACCGGTGCACGGTTAACGGTTGGACCTGATCATCTTGTTAGCATTCACGAAGACACATAAGCCACAAAGTGATGATATGAAGGTGCTTTTATTAGGCGCTGGAAGTTAGGGGCATGCCTGCCCAAATCTAACTTCATCCGATTTGTTCACTCAGTTCTCTTTTATCTCCTAAAATATTACATATGCATTAAGTTTTACAACACATCTATGCATATTCATTTCCTAGCTCCTCCTAGCCCCGCTTTGTATGCTAATTATCTAATCAGTCCTTCTGTGCTTGCATATCACTCTCTGGTGGTCGTCCGGGTGGTCGTCGGGATGAAGTAAGATGTCTTCATCAGAGCTGAACTTTTTACCTTTACCTACCAGTAAATTCTCTGATGATTGCCCGTGTGGGATCTGTACCACTTGTGTCCATGGTACCTGGTCCTCCCTTTTTCTTCTAGATCCTTTTTGGTGGGCTACCAATATCCCTTTATCCAATTTTGGATATACCAATGTTTCTCTTATCCCATAATCTGTGCTATTTTCATGTGTTACTATGCACCGGTAGTTTCCTTCGTTGACATTAGTAACACTAAACAGGGTTAGGGTGGTAGCTCCTCTCAGTTGTAGGCCCAGTTCTGGGGTATTACTTACGTACGCCTTCCCCTTCCGTGCAGCCTTCAATCCTGTATTGTCCCCGGCTGTGTTTATGTCTATTTCCTGGCTCTGTCCGGAGTCATTTATTTTCCCCCAGACCACCTGTAGAGAGCTAATTGTTATTGGTTTATCGTCGTGCATTCCACATTCCAAAGTAACATTTTCTCCTTTGAATATTTCCTCTTTCTTATATTTTTCTGGTATTTCTAGGAGCCCAATTACAAGGTATTTACACAAAACAATTACTGTTGTCGTTACCGTTGTTAAGAACCCCGACATTGTATGGTTATATGCGCCTCATCTGTAGTTTTGTATCTCCGATTGCTCGCACCGACCAAAGTTCAGGAACCTTTTTCACCCGAGTGTAATGAATCCAAGCATCCACCCCTTCTACCTTTACAGCTGTAAAAGTAGTCAATAATACTTGATAAGGTTCGGCCCACCGTTCTTTCAGGGGTTCTTCATTCCAGTTTTTGATGTACACTCGGTCGCCTGGCTGAATGTCGTGGACAGGGTTTTCCAGTGACAACGGTCGGTTCCACACCAAAACACTTCGATGTTGAGCTAAAGTTTTGCCAAGAGACAATACATAATTATAAACATCCTGGTTCCCTGTTATGTGCATATTAGGATTTGGTTCTGAGGATTCATAAGGCTTTCCATATATAATCTCGTATGGGCTTACTGCCATTCCACTCCTTGGCTTTATCCTTATTCTCAGTAAGGCTATAGGCAAAGCTTGTGGCCATTGTATTTTGGCTTCCTGGCAGATTTTACTGATCTGTCCCTTTAGGGTTTGGTTCACCCTTTCTACCTGTCCACTAGATTGGGGTCCCCATGCAGTATGTAAATGCCAAGAAATTCCTAATAGCCGGCTTACGTCTTTAACCACAGATGCAACAAAGTGCGGTCCCCTATCCGAGGATATTCCTAACGGTACCCCGAACCTCAGAATGATTTCCCGCAAGAACCATTTTACTGTCTCTTTAGCTTGATTGGTGCGACAGGGAAGGGCTTCTGGCCATCCGGAAAAGGTGTCAACCCCTACTAACAAATACCTATATCCCCTAGTCCTAGGTAACTCTACAAAATCAACTTGCCAGTAATCTCCTGGTTCTATCCCTACTCTCACTCTTCCCATTTCAGCATGTTTTCTTGCTACTGGATTATTTTTCAAACAAATCTCACACTTTGACGTTACTGATTTTGCCACTGTTAACATATGTGTAGAGATAATGCTACGTTTTAAAAATGTTACCATTGCCTCTGCACCCCAGTGACACTCATTATGTCTTGTCTGAAGTATTTCTCGCATCACCAAGGGGGGTATTACTACCTGGCCCGTAGCGGTCACATACCATCCATCAGAGTTCTTTCGGGCCTTTAGGAGATTTGCTAATTTCTCATCCTCTGGCGAATATCTTGCTTCCTTGGGAAGATTAAGACGAGCGGGGCCTACCTTGAGTGGTACCAGAGCCATCACATTCCACACCTTCTGAGCAATTTGTCGAGCTGCTCGATCTGCCAACCGATTCCCTTCTGATATCTTTGAGGTTCCTCCTTGATGGGCTTTGCAGTGCATGATAGCCACTTGTTTTGGTTTTTGTACCGCATTTATCAGACTTAACACCTCCTCGTGATATTGGATTATATCACGATTATATTGGCCCCTTGTGAGGACAACAGCCCTCTTTCTTTCCATAATACTCCATGAACGTGGACCACTCCAAAGGCATACTTTGAATCTGTCCAAATATTTCCCATCTTTCCTTTACTCAGTTCCAGTGCTCGAGTTAGGGCTAACAGTTCTGCTCGCTGTGCTGATGTTCCAGGTGGTAAAGGTTTTGCTTCGATTACTGTCTTCAGGATTGTTACTGCATACCCTGCATATCGTGCTCCATTCTTCACAAAACTACTACCATCAGTAAAAAGTTCCCAGTCATACCTTTCAAGGGGTACATCCTTCAAATCTTCAATCAAATCCATTCAGATCTTCAATCTCAGAGATCTTCTCCAACCTAAGTGATTCCATGATAGTTCAGCAAGTGTCAAACTGTCCAAACAAATTCTGTCATACAAAAAGGCAGAAGTAAGTCCTTTAAAAGGTTATAGTTATAATTTGGAAAGAAGGAAGATCAGCTATTAAGACTAGAGATGTAAATCCTAGAAAGGGAAAATGCTAAAAGAGTTTGGAAGAAATCTTCTGACTGGTCTTAAACGCTCCGTTGCACTTCGAGGGAAACTCATTAACTCTTTAAGGACTGAAGCTGAAAGTACAAGTTTTGTGTCCTGAAGGGCATAAAATTATTGGAGAGTGTCCAGAGGAGGTTGCTGAAGATGGTGAAAGGTCTGGTGGGCAAGAGGTGTGAGGAGCAGCTGAAGTCTCTTGGTTTGTTCAGCCGAGAGAAGAGGCGACTGAGGGGAGGCCTCATGGCGGCCCTCAGCTTCCTGAGGAGGGGAGTGGAGGGGCAGGCGCTGATCTCTTCTCTCTGGGGACGCGAGGGAACAGCACGGAGCTGGGACAGGGCAGGTTCAGGCTGGGCGTTAGGAAAGGGTTCTTCCCTGTGAGGGTGGCTGCCAATACTGATGCCTTGTTTGAGAAGCGTCCCATGGTGGTGGTTCTTCCAAATCCAGGTCACAGAAGAAGCAGAGAAACAGCCTGCATGTTTTCCTTGCAGCAATGTCTTGACAGGCACTTTGTGAAAGCCAGCAGACACAGGCGCTGAGGAGAGAGGAGGCTTGTGAGAAAGCTGCATTTGCTCAGCATTTTCTGGCTGATGTTGTGGCCTCAGTCTGCAGCACTCTTGCTGAGAGCGGCTCTTCCTGTGACTCAGCTGAGAGAGCTTTGTAATTTCTTTCCTTCTTTTTCCGTGTGCTAGCGCCCAAAGTACGAAGATGATGGCAATGCTGAACACAGAGGGCTCCTGGTTTTGAGAGCCCTTCTGCCCCTTTCTTAAGAATTTCCTGAGTAAGGGAGAAATGAGTGGACAGGAGAAACTGGACGCTCCTGTTGTCTCACTCCCAAGCCCTCATGCAGGTCGAGGGGGCTCTGGCCCATCTCCGTGATGGTGGGGAACTGCAGGAAACAGCCAGGGCCAGAGAGGTTTCACAAAGCTCACCCCTTTAGCTATTGATCAATCTTCTGCTTTTGTTAGTTCAGCAACACCTCTGTTCTGGTTTGGTTTTGCAGCACTGAATTCTTTCTCTGCATTTCTCTGAATGCTTTCTCTAGGAAGTCAGTACACACCCAGACCGACTGCCCGTCCAAACATGCGGCAGTTCAGGTCTCCGGATGCGGGGAGTGTCTGAGCCTCTTGCTGCCATCGGCGGGGGGCAGAGAGACTGCTTGCGTGAGGTGCGAGCAGGTGGACGACCTGGTCCGCATGGTGGCGGAGCTCAAGGAGGAGGTGCAGAGGTTGAGGGATATCAGGGAGTGCGAGCGGGAGATAGACTGGTGGAGCGACTCCCTGCAGGACTGGAGGGAGAGGGACCAGGGTGAGATGCTCCAAAGGGGGGTGGACCCCCTGCCCTGTCGCCATCGGGCAGAGGGAGGGGACCTGCGAGTTGAGGAGGAATGGAGACAGGTCCCTGCTCGACCTCGCAGGAGATGCCCTCCCCTTCCGGTGCCGCCTTCCCAGGTGCCCTTGAACAATAGGTTTGAGGCCCTGGAGCTGGAGAGACCGGTGGGTGAGGATGAGGTAGGAAGCCTACCCAGGAGGATGCCTGAGGTGAGGAAGTTGACTCCACGCCTCAGGACTGCCTCCACCAAGAAAGAAAGAAGGGTGATCGTTGTGGGCGACTCCCTCCTCAGGGGAATGGAGGGCCCTATTTGTTGGCCTGACCCCACACATAGGGAAGTCTGCTGCCTCCCTGGGGCCAGGGTCAGAGACATTACCAGGAAGCTTCCAAACCTGGTTCGCCCCTCTGACTATTACCCGCTTTTGATAGTCCAGGCTGGCAGCGACGATGTTGAAAAGAGAAGCCTCAAGGCTATCAAACAGGACTATAGGGGGCTGGGACGATTGGTGGAGGGAGCGGGAGTGCAGGTGGTGTTTTTGTCCATCCCTACGGGGGAAGGGAGAGGCACGGAGAGGACATGGAAAGCTCACGTGGTTAATAGGTGGCTCAGAGGCTGGTGCCAGCACAGAAATTTTGGGTTTTTTCACCATGGGGAGCTTTACTCGGCACCCGGCCTGATGGCCCCAGACGGGTCCCTATCTCCAAGGGGAAAACGGATCCTAGGCCAGGAGCTGGCGGGGCTCATAGAGAGCGCTTTAAACTAGGTAAGAAGGGGGACGGGGCTCAAACAAGGCTTGTTGGAGCTGTGCCGGGGGAAACAATGGCTAGGCCGGGGAAGAAGGCGATGGCCCAGCTGAAGTGCATCTACACTAATGCACGCAGCATGGGTAACAAACAGGAGGAGCTGGAAGCCATCGTGCAGCAGGCAGGCTAGGACTTGGTTGCCATCACGGAGACGTGGTGGGACCGCTCCCACGACTGGAGTGCTGCAATGCCTGGCTATCGGCTCTTCAGGAGGGACAGGCAGCACAGAGGGGGTGGTGGCGTGGCTCTCTACATCAGAGAATCTTTTGATGTTGTGGAACTCCAGGCTGGGAATGATAAGGTTGAAACCCTGTGGGTTAGGATCCGCGGGAAGGCCGGCAAGGCTAGCGTCCTGGTCGGGGTCTGTTATAGACCGCCGAACCAGGATGAGGAGACGGATGAGGAGTTTTATAGGCAACTGACAGAAGTTGCAAAATCGTCGGCGCTTGTCCTCGTGGGGGACTTCAACTTCCCGGACATATCCTGGAAACACAACACGGCACAGAGAAAGCAGTCTAGGAGGTTTCTGGAGAGCGTGGGAGATAGCTTCCTGACGCAGCTGGTCAGTGAACCTACCAGGGGTGGTGCCCCGCTAGACCTTCTCTTCACAAACAGAGAAGGACTGGTGGGAGATGTGGTGGTCGGAAACTGTCTTGGGCAGAGTGACCACGAAATGGTAGAGTTCTCTATTCTTGGTGAGGCCAGGAAGGGGACCAGTAAAACTGCTGCATTGGACTTCCGGAGGGCTGACTTTGAGCTGCTCAGGACGCTGGTTGGCCGAGTCCCTTGGGAGGCGGTTCTGAAGGGCAGAGGAGTCCAGGAAGGCTGGGCGCTCCTCAGGAAGGAAATCGTGATGGCACAGGAGCGGTCCGTCCCCACGTGTCCAAAGACGAGCCGGCATGGAAGAAGACCGGCCT